>NC_045736.1:30863895-30880099 GCF_008692095.1 Etheostoma spectabile
TAAGAGGCAGAGCGGAGACGCAGGGACCTCAGAAGAAGCTGGCCTCTAAACCGAGAAGCATCCACCGCATCAGCTGAAAATGAGAGTGCCCTGTGTCGTTTTTGTCTTGGTGCTGTGTGTGTGCAGACAAGCTCTAGGTGTGCAGGTTAAAGTGAGTACAACTTGTGGAAACACTGTTGAATTTGTCATTTTATCAACCATGCGGTTACTTTCTGTTCACTCCATCTTTGCTTTTGTACTTGTGCATCTTAGAAATAGTACTACTTCCTTCCAGGGCAGCATTGTTCTCTCTCGTCCCTCACAGTTCTTCTTGCCTCCCCCCTTCCAGGTTGGAGACAGGCGCTTCCCCTTGGAGGCAGTGAAGCAGCTGATGGAGCTGATGGACGTGGACGACGGCGTCAGCCCTCGCCTCGCTGAGACGAGCATTATCGCCGTTTGCACCAACCCCGTCCTACCGCAGGTCTTTCGGCCAGTGTGCCAAGGGAAGGGAGCAGCCATCGTGTTCTCCAAACTAGGTAAGACGGAGCGAATTACAGAAATATGGAACTGTAGGACACCAGGTTTAGATTGGCACCAACTAATTCTGGAATTAAATTACTCTTAAGTATATTTCTGTTGGGCTTAAAAAACTAACCCCAACAACATCAGTTTGCTTTTGCAACAACTGTTTTTTTACATTAAAGTCAGAATTCTGACTTTAATCTCAGAATTAAAAAAAGTAAGAATTCTGAGAAAAAAGTCAGAACTCACATAAATTTTTCCCCAGTGGCCCTAATCCTCTTCCGTAGGTTCCTAAGGAAGAATTACATCTTTACAATCAGGTCAAAAAAATCTCTTTCTGTAAAGGGCTATACAATTTCTCAAAAACAGACGGGCACTTTAGGAAATGTTACTTAAACTGGAGTTAATAGTGCCTTTATTTGGGCTTTAACTTTGGATTTTTTGGTGTGATACTGAGTATTTACAACTCCATAGACAGTGTATTTTTCATGAGATTTTTTCTCAATAATAATAAAAATACAATGCCAACTTCATCAAGTGTAGCAGCTGGTTAGTTAAGCACTTAGACTGGATATAGGGGGAAACTGTTAGTCTATACCAACAGCCCTACGGCTCAATTATCAATGACTTCTATCCCATTTGTGTTATTTGTACAACAATCCACACAGACATGAGGGTCTGATCTAACTTTCCCCAAGAAAGCAAGTAAGCAAATACCTAACCCGCTCTGGAACCAATCTACCACAGACACTTAGACACTTAAATCAGCGGGTGTATTTCTCAGACATGTGCTCGCTCTCAGACTTCTTATTAAAGACAATGGATTCCTCAGATTCACCGTTTACACGTTGTATTAGGCACATCCTGCAATGGCTTCACCATAAAGGGGCTCTGGAAAGATAACACCAGACAAGAGGCCTATTAAAAGCTTTTCAAAGAGTCTTTGGGGGCCATTAAGGCTCATTAGACGCAGACGGCACCCGTGTTGCTGTATTGACAGTTATGGATCTGAATGCCATTATCACTATTAGCAGGATTTCATTAAAAGCTGAAAAGCTGGCTATTGGTTCGTACAAAAACATTTTAGGACAGATGAATATTTATGTTTTCTGTTTTTCTTTCCAGTGTTTATCGCCACGTCTGCAGATCCGTGTGAAATATGTGCCAACCCCTCCTGCTTTGGGTGTTTGGGCTGAGACACAAACACCCTGACGAGACACAAACACACTGACAGAGAGCGTCTTCCTTCATCGTTCTTCCACATGTATATGTATATTCCATAAAGTACACATGAATACATGGTCCTGCCACCTAGCAACCAACAGGCCTCAAGGCTCAGTCATCAATTTTGTTATGTGCACAAAACTGAGTTATTGTTATACTGTTTCATTCATTTAAAAAAAAAGGTTTTAAGATGCTGTTAATACGTACATTACATACATTTTTGACTTTCATATTGAACTGTTAATTTATTAAGTCTGATGCAGCTTCTTGATAATAAAATATGTATTGTTTGCATCCCTGAAAGCAGTTTTTAATTGTGGTTTTAAAAATACAGTGATGCTCACACGGTCAATGCACACAGACCGAAAGACACACACACACACACACACACACACACACACACACACACACACACACAAAGAGAGTATGCTATTACAAAGCTACTGAATGGGGAAACATAATTATCTTTTAGTTAAGACTAATGAAAGCAAATAGCAAGTGAGTGACCATGGAAACTGTCACTGATTACATAATCAAAGATTATCTATTCAGAAGATAAATCACTCAATTAAACGCAAACACACACACACACACACCAGGCTGCAAAAGTGATAAAACATCTGTGTACGCTCTCCTGATGTGGTTTCATTTGTCACTTTTTCAAGCTTTTGGCGCTTTTCTTAAAACCTGAGCTGGTTTAATAACAGGTTTCACACTTTTTCTTGGAATTCATGGTCAACAAACCTCATTTGTATCAAATTATACGTGTGTTTTTAGTTAAAAAGGCAGAAATTATGAAGTATTTTGATTAATAGTTAACAGATCAGAGGATGTTGAGTGGATCACAGATGGGTAGATGTCAAAGTTTAGTCCGGATACTGTTTTGAAACCATGAAAAAAAGAAATTCAAATTCTAAAAGATTAAATAAAACACCCAAAGAATTCAATGAAAGTAATCATTTCTTTTGCCTAAGAACATTGTATGGAATAATCCAGGTTATATTTGTGCCATTTGGTTGAAAGAAATCTAATATTTCTGATATAAAACACTTTGAAACGGGTCAAGTTGACCCAAGGACAACACAAGGGTTAAACCAGCTCTGCTCTGTGGTGTTGTTTGTGTTGCCAGTGATGATCAGTATGCTATTTGACGTATGGGAAACATTCTACCACACGTGTACGGGCATCCACAGGACAGCCAACTAGAGCTGCTAATTTATGGCGCGGCAATCATTCATCGATACGCCTGACGTATTGTCTCTTTATAACACTGATCCATAAACCCTAAGCAACGTGAGTTTAGTTGATCAGTTTATGGACTTACCTCAACCAACGCTGTGCTTAATCCTTGGTGACTGATGTGTTTCCCCTCCCTATGCACATTAAAATAATTAGAAATAAACCCTATTTTTACTGGTGTATTGCCTCCCACAAAGAATTCCAAACACAACATCCAGGAAATTCAGGAAAATGTCATAGGCTACTGTTTTTCTTTCAACCCAGTTCTTGTTTGCAGAAATGTGGACAAGAAATGAACAGAGAGGCCTGCATGTTGTGGTTTGGTTTTTTTTCTTTGGGTTCTCTTCCTCCTTTTTTGGTTTTGTTGTGCTGTCTTGTGTCTGTATCTTGTGTTCTCCCCGGTCTTGTGTGTTTGGCCGTGTCTCGTGTCCCCCTGAGTGTCTGTTTGTTCTGTTTCCTGTTTTATTTTGAAGTTGAGTTTTGTCTCGTCCTGTCTTTAGTTTTACTTCCTGTGTCTTCCCGCTCTTGGGATTACCTGAGGTTTTCCACCTGATTCCCTGCCCGCTTGTCACCTGCCTCTCGTTACCTCACTACCTTGTTACCGCGTTACCTTGTGTGTTTAATGTCTCTTGTCAGAGCGTTTTGTCTGTCTTGTGTCCGTGGTCCCTGCTGTAGTTTTCATCGTTCATTCCTGCCTTTGTTTTTTGTCTTCCTTTTTTTTCCCCTGCTCCCTTTTTGGATTGTTTCAGTTTTTGGGGTTCTGTTTTTGATATTTAGATTTTCCTTCTTCATTTGTTTGCTCCTTGTGTTCTCCTTGGACTGTTTGACGACATACCCTGCTCCTGATGGACTTTTCCTTAATAAATCCTTGAGAACCTGCTCCCGCCTGCCTCTCTTGTGTCTGCCATTGGGTCCTCATTCTTCCCCGCCATAACACTATAGTTAAAACAATCATTGAACAAAAACGGACAGAAAAGAAGCAAATGGATTAAGCACAAGACAATCTTTTTTCAGCTTTTTGGAAAAGCTGAAAATTTCTAAACAGACACAGAGAGAGTAACACCGACAAAGGTGAAAGAAGCAGGGACTGAAGCTCTATAGGCCTATCTATTAAAATCTTTATGGTTTGGATTTATGTGTATATATATATATTGATAAATGCTCTCAGGACTGTGCACCAGGACCCCCTCTCTTTTTTTCTGCTCTAGCTGTACTTTGTTTTATATTTTATATTCTGTGTTGACACTGTAAAGGGGTTGTTTTAATGTCGTTGTACATATACTACACTTGTGTATAATGACAAAGACTTTCTCTATTATTCTTTCCTCTCTGTTTCCTTCCTCAGCCTCTTCTTGGCAACGTATTAAATGGCGGCCTCTGGCGGTTGTTAGGTCACGCATCAAGAATGTGTCAGCTTTCCATAATAAAGGACTCTTCCAACAAAGAAATAGGCTACACATTTCCGCTAAATTGGCCTTTGTCTGTATACTTGAGCGATTTGCTTTTCCCCAAAACACAACTTAATGATAAAGTTGAAGATATTTGTGTTAAATGTGTCGACCCAGTTTCACTTTTTTGTCCCTGTTTTGCCCCTTCTGTTGTCTTCGGGTCAAATTTGACCCCTTTTCCAAATGTTTCTACATCCAAAATTTGGGGTTCTTTTAAACAAATTGTCCTAAAAAGTTACGTGGATGGTTCCCTGCAATGTTCCTCACAAGTTACATAGATAATCAGTTCACTACTTTCATTGAATTTGGGTGTTTTTTGTCAATTGTATGGCATTTCGAGAGAAAAAAAAAACGATAAAAGAACTTGTGTGTGACAAAAAGAAAAATGTCAACAAAAGTGACAAAAAATGTCAACAAATGTAAAAAGAAAAAAAATGAAAAAAAATGCCGAACAAAGTGACATAAAAGTAAAAAAAAAAGGGACAAAAGTAAAAAAATAAAAATAAAATAAAAAGCTTTAAAAATTTGGGGGAAAAAAAAACAAAACAAAATTCAAAAGGCTCAGAAAAGTCGACAAACGTTGAAAAAGTGACAAAAACATCGGGGGAAAGACATTCAAGGGTCGAAAAAGACGACCAAAACGTTGATAAAAGGTTTTGCATTATGTAATTTTGACTGAGAAAAAAAGAATTTGCAGGTCGGTGAAAGACAATACAAGGGTTAAGATAAAGCCAAACAATTCACACATCGTAAAACATTGACAACAGCCGTGATGTGGTTCAATCTCAGGAAGTAGACGCATGTAGCCTATGTAATGAAGGCCTACTGTTTTAGGGGGTGGGGGTTATGTAGTCCTTTTCAGGCTGGGGGTTATGTATTCAGGCTAAGTGTTTATTGTTGTATTATTCTGTTTTTATTCCTTGACTTTTATGCTCTGATTGTATGTGATTGTCTGTTCTGTCACTGAGGCAAATTGTAGGTTAAGTTGTAAGTACTTCAACTAATTCAAGTTTTATATTAGCCTAACTGCGTAGTAGCAGCGACCAGTAATTTTGCTCAGGCATAACGGTATCCTTCCTTCAGTGTTTTTAAACCGTTGGACATTTGTTGTTTCCATTACGTTTGCAATTCACAGTGATAGTGATCACTCTTGCTTAGTCCTGATCTACCTTGAGCGTACTGTAGTAACTTTAAACGGAATGATTGGAGAAGAAAAGTGTTGTTGACACGAATACATGTTTCTTTTCTGTGATGATAGACGGTGGTGTCCGCTCCGTCTGCTGTCTGGCTCGTTGGTCTAGGGGTATGATTCTCGCTTAGGGTGCGAGAGGTCCCGGGTTCAAATCCCGGACGAGCCCACTTTTTATAATTTGAAGTGAAGACTGTTCTTGTTGATCTGTTGTTAGATTAGATTAGAAAATACTTTATTCATACCACAGCGGGGAAATTCCCTTGTTACAACAGCATTTTCTACAATGACTTGTCTTTATTTCTCCTTTTGGGATGACTCCCGCAAGGAAATTGAAATTTCCAGCATCCGTTTTAAGCAAGAAGAATACAGTATGAGAGAAAAAGAGGAAGACAGTATACATATAACAGTAATAACAGTAAAATAATATTAATAATAAGAAGAACATTTGGCTTTATAAAAGACATAAAAAGACATTTACCATAAATTATCATGAAGTGTCAAGTGTTGAAGTGTCCAGGTATTTATGTGAGTCCAGGTGTGTATGTGTATGTGTGAATTGTCCTCTCTGCCCCCCCCCCGAGTGAGGAGTTGTACAGTCTGATAGCATGAGGGACAAAGGAGTCCTTGAGTCTGCTGGTCCTACACTTGGGAGGAGAAGCCTTCCATTGAGCAGGCTCCTCTGGGTGCTGATGACAGTGTGGGGGGGGGGGGCTGGCATTGTCAATAATGTCCAGCAGTTTGTCCAGTGTCCTCCTCTCTGCCACCGTCACCAGTGAATACGTATCAATCTACCTATATATCTATATGGAAATGAACTGACTAAACATAGTTTTACAAGTAAAGGCAAAAGTACATTTTAACTTTGTTAATTCTTGCAGTATAGCAGTGTTACATGTGTCATTATGTTCCAGTACTTTATTGATGCTATAACGTTCACACAAACTGTAAAATCAGCTCCAGCAATGCTAATGCAAAACATTAGTTGGTTCCAGCTTCTCACGTGTGAAGATTTCTGACATATTCTAGAATAAAGGAGTATGCAGTAAATTTTTAAAACAGATCTAATTCAGAGGAAAGTAATCAATAGTTTCAGCCCTAAAAGAACTTGATGAGTACAGTTACTCAAGTAGGATACTTAACGTTTTGAGGTAAAACTGTATATTTGCTTACATTTCAGAGGAAATATATTGTACTATCTACACATTTATTTAACAGCACATTAAGATGTTCTAACACAAAACACACGATCTTTCTTTAAAATATGATGAATTAATAATGCAACATAATTCATATCATGTTATATTCATTCACTTTAGCAGCTAAATTAACATTTAAATAACATTATAATAATAATGAAATAGTGTAACACATATAATAATATACCACTATAAGAAGGGTAATTATTTTCAAAATGAGTACTTTTGATGTCTTTATACATTTTGGTTGTCATACTTCTGACACATCTGTGTGCTCATTCCTCTCAATACCCACTTGAGGGCACACTTCACTAAAGAATATAACTAAAACATGTTGGTAGCATATAGATATACTCTCTGCATACATTCATTAATTTAATGAAATGTTGGTGAAATTTCAGTTATGTATTTGAAAAACTGTTGTGCTGTCAGTGGTGCAGAATCACCTCAACAGCAACAACACACTGTATATGGTCACAACATCTAATAGAGATACAATGGGTTACAAATAGATATTACTGTAATCTGGTCTATTTTGTTTCTTGTGGCAACATGCATTTGCTCCCTATTTTTATTGTTAGAAAACCAGAAATACATCTTGAGAAGTGTGGAGTGTGAGCCTGCATACTTACAAAGTTCATGAGAACCCCTGTCCTCCTCTCTTTGCCTTGGGAACATGACAAATGGGAAGATAATTTAGGTTTTCTAAATCCCAACTTCCCTGGAAGAGTACTGTTGCATAAACTCAGCTTATCATTTGGGAAGCCATGACTCCACCCCTAATTTAGATAAACCTTTTTGTGATAAGGCTCTAGGGGAAACCAAAGTGAACGCATGCGTGATTTGAAGGCTTTTGGATTTTTGGCTTTTGTCTTCTCCCCCACTCATCGCCTTTGAAGAACTTACTTAATTGATAGAAAATGGAGTTTTGTATGTGACTGTCCCAGGCTATAGTCATAAACTGATGTCACTTATGTCGCACCAAGCCCATAATTTACAAGTCAATCGTAATTTCAACATGTTGCTGTTGATCACATTGGATATGTTGACCTCTTACGTTTTAAAGCAGATAACACAACATTTCATCTATTCCTTATCATTTTTCTTTTGAGTATTTGGGTTTTGCACAGGCAAATGAAAGACAACACCGTCTGCACTTGCAGAGTATTGCACTGATTTCAAATGAATCCAAAGTGGCATGCTTGGTCCCCCCCCACACACACACACACTTATTGGGGTCATGAATGAATTATCTTGACAGGCATAGTTTCAAGTACTGTACTGTAAGTATTTGTTGTTCAATGGATGACAGAATAGATTACTCAGATTTAAAAATAAACCTATAGTATACCTGATTGGATGGATGAACCGCTCACTGAGCTGTCATTGATTTCTGTTACTGAATCACAAACATGCTGAGTGTCATATTCAGTGTATGAATATGGGCCATGCAATTGCTAAATCATCTTCCGCCTGAACGCTGCCTGAGAGTCTGACCGAGCTACATACCTCCAAGCGTGACCTTCGCCTCTCCATGGCAGTCTACAAATCATTTCAGAAAACCGGGGTTATGTAAACTCTGCTGGGGTTTGGCAGTGGGCCAGGGTTTATACCCTTTCATTTGAAATTGTCTTAATCAAGTAACAGAGGGTCTAGTTTTTTATGTTCAATTTCCAATATGACCAAGCAATCTCCATAGACAGTCATAATATTGATGCATCATTCCAACAAGGAACCAAAAAGATAATCCTGTTGTCATTTCCCAAACCGAAAGCATCAAATTCAGTTAGCCTCAAGCTTCAAGTCTCACTACAGTACATGGCCTCAAGTTGGTGCTAAATACTAAGAAAACCACATGTATGATGTTTTCAAGGGCTCGTTCCCAATCCCCAGGTAATATAACTATTAACACGCTAAGTGGGGACTTCATTGAAAATGTTTCATCATATAAGTATTTAGGTTTTTGGCTGGACAACAAACTTTCTTTCATGTTGAAAAGCTTGTAAAGCTGAAACTAAGGCTGAGGTTTTACTTGAGAAATAAAACTTGTTTTAACATGTCAGCCAGAAAACCACTTGTGCAGGCTGCCTTTTTAAGTGCAGTCCAAAAGGACTATGGTGATGTTGTCTACATGCCTTCTGCCTCTAGTACTCTCCACCTTTTAGAATCTGTGTACCATAGTGCTCTGCGCTTTTTAACTAACTCTTATTCCCGTAGGCTGTATGAACTGGTAGGCTGGCCAGCACTCAGTCTACGTAGACAACTTCATTTGTATATTTTCTGTCCAAGGCCATGTTGGGTAAACTGCTGGCATATTTACTGTATGTTATCTCCTCAAGCAGAATCCCTGCCGTTTTCATCTCCGTTCCACCAGGTGGCGCTCTTACCAGGTTCCGAGGGTTTTTACTGAGCTGGGAAAAAAACTTCTCTTACTTTGCTTTATGGTCTTGGAATAACTTGCTCCATCTAAATGATCTAGTCCCATTAAATGATTTTAACGCCATGTTAAAATGCCATGTAATTCCAAAATGCAACTGCCACGTGTGACCTGTTCCTTTCCTCTATGTGTGATTTTGACTCTGCTGTATTTCTATTTAAATTGTCACTGGTGTGCCGTCTTGGCCAGGTCTCCCTCGGAAAAGAGATTTCAATCTCAATGGACTTCCTGGTTAAATAAAGGTTAAATCAAATATATATATATATATATATATGTATATATAAGTTGACCTGCTCAGGCAGGGCTGCAAATTGAAGGGCACAAATAATTACATCAATGAGCATCTGACTAAAACAAATGCAGATATTGCAAGAAAGGCAAGGTTCTTAAAGAGCCAAGGGATCATTTATGCTACTTGGACTTCCAACTGCAAGGTGTTTTTTTAAACGTATGGCTCACTAAAGCAGGCTAAAGTCTGGGGTATCAGGTTCATTGAGCAGCTCGACATGCAAGTACCTAGGTCAAATTACTATGAGTTGGATTGTCACATTCATTATTTTTCTTTTTCATGGTTAAAGCTTTAGCTTTTTGTTATGTCTGACAATGTGACTTATTTTACTATGTTTTCTGACACTGACCAAAGTGCCTGATTTTGATCAGAATATTGATCCTGAAAATAACTTTTCTGTTAAAATAAATAACTGTGGCTACTACACAAAGCAACAGTTTAATAATAATACTAATCAGGGGACAGAGAGGAGCTGCGCAGAGTCCAGAAGGAACTTAGGCTCAGGATCAGGAGGGGGAAGGTCATCTAGGGGAGAAAATTAGAAAGGAGTCTGGAACAGAACAACCAGGGACGCCTGGAGAGGGCTGCAGAACATCTCCGGCCACGGCAAAGGTGTGGGGAGAAACCAAGGCGGAGGAGACAAGGACTGGGCAGATGAGCTGAATCTGTTTTTTAACAGATTTAACTAGGCCTCCTCGCCTCCTTCACCCCCCCCAGCCCCCTCTTTCACACCTTTCACACTCCCCTGGCCTACTCCCCCCCTCCCTCCTCAGCCTGCACCTCAACGACCCTCAACAACAGACCACCGACCCGCTCCTCCCCCTGAAACTCTCACCCTCCACATCCTCACACCCAGTATCCTCCACCCCCTTTCCATGACAGATGATAGGTGAGAGTCAACTTAAAGATCAAGGCAAGGAGGCCCCGGGCCCGGACGGCATCGCCCAGTCTCCTCAGGGACTGTGCGGACCAGCTCTGTGGTGTGTTCAGGCACTTGTTTCAACGAGCCGAGCCTGGAGAAGGTCCCAGCCCTGTGGAAGACCTCCTGTGTGGTTCCGGTACTGAAGTCGCCGCGCCCCAAAGAGCCAAACCACTTTAGGCCTGTTGCCTTGACTTCTCACCTGATGAAGACCATGGAGAGGATCATCATGCGTCACCTGCGACCCCTGGTGGGCACACAGCTGGACCCCCTGCAGTTTGCTTACCAAGCCGTGTTAGGATGGAGTGGACGACGCAGTGATCTACTGCTGAACAGATCGCTGCTCCACCTGGAGGACAGCGGGAGCACTGTGAGAGTCATGTTCTTCGACTTCTCAGTGTTTTAACACCATCCAGCCTTCGCTCCTCAGAGTGAAGATGGAGAGTGCCGGATTGGACCAACATCTGGCTGCATGGACTACGCTACCTCACCAACACCACAGTAGTGAGGCTCCATCACTGTGTGCTGACGTGGTGCACTGCAGCACAGGTGCCCCTCAGGGAACGGTGGCTCTCCCCCTACTTTCACCCTCTACACCTCGGACTTCACACACAACACCACCCACTGCCACATCCAGAAGTTCTCTGATGACACAGCCGTGTGGTTGTGTCTCTGAGGGGAACGATCTGGAATACAGGTCGGTTATCAAGGACTTTGTCAGCTGGGTGAGCTCAACCAGCTTCAGCTTAACACCAGCAAGACAAAGGAGATGATAGTCGACTTCAGGAGGAAAACATCCCCTTTCTCACGGTGAGCCTCCAGGGTCGGACATTGATGTAGTGGAGAGCTACAAATTCCTGGGTGTCACCTAAACAATAAATGAACTGGACTGATAAACCCAAGCACTCTACAAGAAGGGCCAGTCGCCTCATCTGCTGAGGAGACTCAGGTCCTTTGAGTGTGCGGACTCTCCTCAGGACCTTCTATGACTCTGTGGTGGCCTCTGCATCCTCTATGCTGTGGTCTGCTGGAGGGGGGGCAGCTCGGACCGGACAGGAGCAGACTCATAGACTGATCAGGAGCGAGCTCTGTCCTGGACTGTCCTCGGACCCCATAGAGAAAGTAGGGGAGAGGAGGATGTTAGCCAGCTGACATCCATCATGGACAACACTCGCACCCCCTAATGACACTGTGGGGTCCCTGAGCAGCTCCTCAGCAGCAGACTGATACACCCACGGTGTAAGAGGAGAGGTACCGCAGGTCCTATTCCTGGCGCTGTCAGATCTACAACGCCTGCACTACTTGATAGTGTTGTAGTTTCTGTTCCGTTTTCTCCCAACTACATCACACACTTTCTGTTTATCTTTAATATTGGTATTTATATTATTTTATTACAAGTAATTACTTTTCAATATTAGGTCTCAGGTTAATATAATTTAATTATGCTACCGACTCTTGCTCTTTGCTCTAATTTCACATTCAACTTAATTTTTAACGTCACTTATTTTGACTTTGCTGCCCCCCTACCTCCCAATAAGCCAGTCTCTCCAGCTTGCAGACGCCGAATTTTTACTCCATCAACGGCCGGGGAGTTTGCTGCTGCCTTCAGAAACTCTCAGCCGCCTGATGACTGTGGGCTGGTTTCTCCCCTTTGTCCAGACAGCCTACTCTCCACTTTCCATTCAACATGTTCTGCGATTCTGGACTCTGTTGCCCCTTTTCGGCAAAAAACTTCCAAAACTAAGTCAGATCCCTGGCTGAATGACCATACCCGTCTGCTCAGACAACAATGCAGACAGGCTGAACGGCGGTGGAAAAAGGATAAACTGCATGTATCCCTGGGCTGGTTAAGGGACAGTTTGGCTGCTTACCAGAGAGCTCTAAAGGAAGCCAAGTCCAAATATTTGTCCTCCATTATAGCTAACAGCTCTCATAATCCAAGACTGCTATTTAATACTATTGATTCCGTCATTAATCCATGCCCTACTGTCCTGTCCGATGCCTCCACTGCAACCTGTGAGGAGTTTGTGTCTTTTTTTACTGACAAAGTGGCATCTGTCAGGCAGAATATCTGTAATATGATTTTGTCTTTTGATGATGTCTGTGCTTCTCCGGCACCGACTGCTGTACTCGAGCGGTTTGAGACCATTTCTTTGCTTTCTTTTACTAAGGTGGTTAGCGGCAGAAACCCACTACTGTCCCTTATATTATTCCAGCAAAGTTTTTAAAGGGGGTTTGAGCTCCATTGGGTTAAGTTTGCTTGTTTTTATAAACACTTGTCTTAGCTCAGGGTCTGTTCCAGGCCTTCAAACCGCTTTGGTTAGGCCCCTCATAAAAACGCATCTTGACCCCTCTTGCTCTCCAATTTTGAACCGTCTCCCACTGCCTTTTCTTTCTAAGGTTTAGAAAAGTTGTTTTTATTCAATTGCAGACTTTTTTGGAGATCAATTTATCCTTGATAAATTTCGTCTGGTTTTAGATCCCGACATAGCACAGAGTCAGCCTTATTAAAGGTGCACAATGATGTTGCCTTGCTGTTGACGTGGGAATCCTGCCGTGCTGGTACTGCTCGACCTCACAGCAGCCTTGACACAGTCGACCATGCAGTCCTGTATCTCGCCTAGAGCACGTCGGATCCGTGGCACCGCTCTCCAGTGGTTTAGGTCATACCTGGCAAACAGGAGTTTCTCTCGCGATTGGTGACCACTGCTCCTCAAAGGCGTCACTGCCCTGTGGGTGCCACAGGGATTATTCTCGGCCCTATTCTGTTAATGTATATGCTACCTCTGGGATCAATTATAAAAAAGCAACCTGCTTTTCACTTTTATGCCGACGACTTGCAGAATATTTGACTTAAACCAAACGAAAACACTGCATTTACCAAGCTTCTGGACTGCATCACAGATATAAAGCAGTGGCTGTCACAGAACTTTTTGCACTTAAACGACAGCAAAACTGAAGCATTTTGTTTGGTCTCCATCTATGTCAAATGTTCTCACCACAATTCTGGCACTCTGGCCCCCCTTTTTAAATCTCATGTCAAAAATCGCGGGTAACATTGATAATGGGCTAAAATTTGACAAACAGATTAGCTCTGTTGTCCGCGCAAGCTTTTTTCAGCTCCGTCTTTAGCCAAAGTCAAGTCCTTTCTCAGTCGGCAGGATTGAGAAGGCAATCCATGCTTCATCAGCTCAAGACTGGACTACTGCAACGCCCTTTACGTTGGCCTTAGTCAGTCATCAATTTCGCGTCTCCAACTCGTGCAGAACGCTGCTGCCCGATTTTTAACAAGCACGTCCAGACGTGAACACAACCCCTGTGCTGTCGTCACTCCACTGGCTTCCAGTCCGTTTTAGAATTGATTTTAAACTCCTGCGTGTTTTTAAAGCCATTTATGGCTTGGGCCCCTCGTACTTGACTGAGATTATGTTCGCGATTGTGGCAGAGCTTGCGCTCCTCGGGTCAGCGTTGTTAGAGGGCCCGAGGTCAAGAATTAAACAGTGGGGCGATGTTCTTTTGCCGTCGTGCTCCCAGACTGTGGAACAAACTACCCCCTGACATCCGCACCACTACTGACCCTCAGCCTTTTTAAAACGAAGCTTAAGAACCACTTTTTTAAATTAGCATTTAATTCCCACTAGGGCAATACGGTCTCTTAGGTGTCCTCATTCTGCCTGCTCCTTTTTATACTTTCTCTGAAGGCTTTTAATGTCCGTGCAGCGCTGCACCACTAGCAATTTTAATTGTATTTGTGTGTTCTGTATGGGTTATGTATTGTTTTATGGTTGTTGTAAAGCACTTTGGGGTACCTTCCGTATGTAAAGGGCTATACAAATAAACTTGATTGTACACCGCAATGTTGTTTCTCTTATCATGGCAACCGCACTTTAAAATTCCTTTTGTTTGACGCCATTTTACTTACTCAGTCTACCATATTTTCATTGTCTATTGCTTGCCTGCATTTCTTGCCTTGTATTTCTTTCGTGCTTACTTGTTTGTGTGTGTAGCCCTTTGTAAATTAGGCTATATTGTAAGTTGATGCATAAGTATATTCAGTTCATACAGACAATAAATAGTTAATAAATTACAAATATATGGTACTAAAAGTTAAAAGGTTAAACTGTTAATTCATTTACAGTATTGCCGTTAAAATCCCTGTATTCATGATGTAAGGGTTATGTGGATAGAGAGAATGTCCATGTCTTTATTTTATTATACATACTGTTTAAGTTTTATGTCTTTTGTTATATAGATTGTTGTTTATATAAGACAGTACTTATGGGAATGTAATTTACCTAGATACCAGCTAGGTAAGAATATTCTAATTGGTTGTTAGATATTTGTTTGATTCTAATTGGGTTACGGGTTAAAACGGGAAAAAAAGAGGAGCCTGCGAGGGAGACGGGAGAAAGAGAAAAAGATGAAGCGTGACCGGGAACTGGAAAAAGAACTAAAAAAAGTCAGGACAGACGGCGAGTTTGTCTAAAAAGAACTTTGAAGGACTTTGCTGAAACTATCCCGGTGGGAGAGATTGTTGGCCAAACAATCTCATTGACAAACAGACCGTTTCCGGACGGAGTTCAACGAGAGCGACGTGGAGGGATTCACGGAGCGGACAAATCACCGAGTTCGACCAGAATACGGTAGACGTTCGTTTTTGTTTGTTCACCGGAGTGAAGAGGACCTTGTCGTTACTGGGACAGCAGACACGTGCAACGAACCAGGCCTGCTACGCTGGGGTGGTAGGGAGGTTTGTAGGCGAGTGACTGTGTGAGGATCTATTAGTGACCGAGTCAGCGCTAGGAAGATGTATGGTGTGAAATAGGGCTCATTGTTGATGTTAATTATTGTCAAACGTAAAAGGATATTTTGAGGTAGAGAAACAGAAATATTGTAAAGGATGTTTATATTTTGTTGAATTCAGAGATGACCACTGAAAAGGGGGAAATGTGTTGACTTTATTTTATTTGAGATTGTTTAAATAATAATAATCTTTTACCTTTTACAAAACAGTTGTGGGCCTGATATTATTAATACTATATCACAACAGAAAAAGGTGAATTAAAAGAAACCAGTTCATGTGTTACTACTTTGTACAAAAATAGAAAATAACCTTTAGTATTAGTTTAACTGATCATCTGGAAATGTATTAATACAAGCTAGTAAAGGCATAACAGAGTAAGCTAAACGAACCCAATAGCTACTTTCATTTACCTGTTAAGGGTTGAAAGTGCTACAGTGTGTTTTTGTTTTTTGCTGTTATTGAAAAATGCTGCTACTGTAACGACAAAATTTCCCCGTCGTGGGATGAATAAAGTATAATCTAATCTAATCTAATCTAAACATGACTCTGGCATGTCTATCATTGACTTTAACAGCAGAAGTTTAAATGCAAATTTCCAGAGTATAAAAGAATATTTAGAACAATTCAAGAAACCTTAATATTATAGCCATATCAGAAACATGGATTAGGCATTAAACAGGGGCATGGATTTGGAGTTGTCCATTTGCATAGTTCTGAATTTAACTATGGGAATACATTAAAGAGTTGTGGAGGAGGGGTGGCGCTTTTTGTTGACAAAGGGCTAATTTACAAGGTGGTCGGAAACACGACAGTAGTCATTGAGGATATAATGGTGTGTATCGCAATTGAATGCAGGGCTATAGTCAAGACCACCCTAGTTGAGTCCAAGACCAGGACTAGTTGAGTCCCAGTCAAGCCCGAGTCCAAAAAGGTTTGAGTCTGAGTCAAGACCGAG
>NC_045736.1:30880109-30884243 GCF_008692095.1 Etheostoma spectabile
GAAAAAAGGTCTTATGCATGACAGTGTCAAGACAATCATTTTGGGTTTCACTTTCCCGCCAATATTATAATAACATAATAAAGACACCTGGACTTGATCAAGACCAAAAGCCATATCTGGCAAGACCAGTGGCCGAGACAAGTCCCAGTCTAAATACAAGCAAGGCCAAGACAAGTCCGAGACCATAGAAAAACAGTCCTGAGTCCGGACTCGAGTCCAAGACCGCACTCGAGTACTACAGCCCTGATTGAATGTATGGGAAAAAATGAGTAAGTTGTGTATGTAGGAAACCAGGATCCAATGTTAAAATATTTACAGAAATAAAGGAAAAAAATCTTTAATAAATTAAAACATAAAGCCAACTAACAAAAGGCTAGATCATTTCATCGACGGAAACCATTTACCATTGGACAGTCCGTATGGATTCAGATGCGGTAGGTCAACGTCTATGGCACTGATTGAGTTAGTTGAAAGATTAACAAGTTTTATTGAAAATGAAAACTAAGCAGTAGGGATTATCATTGATCTGAAAAAAGCTTTTGATACTGTAGGTCACGAAATCCTGTTAAAAAAATTGGAAAGGTATGGAACAAGAGGTGTGGCCTTGTGAGGGACCAAGCAGTTAAGCAAGAGGAGTCATAAGGGGAGTTCAAAAGTAAGGGTTTTATTTCCCCAAAAAATTATTACAACATAATAAAGATAAAGTTTTTGGGCTCGTAAAAGAAGTCAAATAAAAAAAAGAGGTCAAGTGAACTGAAATTAAAGTAAAGTAATTAAAGCTCTGAACGTAAGAGACTCAAAAATAAAGCTGACCTACTACCAAATAAAGAAAGGGGACTTATATTTTTGCTGATCAGACCGATTTTGACACACATGGGGAGACAAACAATACCACAGAAACTACAAATAACAGCAAAACCACATCTAAAAACTTATTCCAAAAGAAATTTACTTTAACTTATACTTGAAGCAACAAAAACACTCAATATAATATAAATCTAAACCCCAGGTATCTATGGAGAGAATAAAGCAACCCCCCCGGACATGACAAGCAGTGGTAGTGTCCAATTAGGCCACCTCCCCTATAAAGCTGCTCCTGCTCCAAGCAATAAAAAAACACAATTGACAACAGGAGTCAGTTTGTGTAAATGGGTAATCACCAATCAGTGAGTCTTAGTATTTCCTGTGGCGTTCCACAGAGGTCAGTTTTAGGCCCAAAATTGTTTCTCCTTTTACTTAAATGACATTTGTAAATTATCAAATGTACTGTTTTTGCAGATGACACACATATTTTTATTAGAAATACATTTCTCTCAACCCATCAGGTAACCCATGGCCCATTTGACTGCCAAGGCCTCCTTTTCCACTGTTGAATAGCGGACCTCTCTGGGTAGAAGTTTCCAACTGAGATATGCCACAGGATGGGGTTCCGCCTTGGGTCCCTGTAGAAGCACCACCCCCACACCCCTCTCAGAGGCATCAGTCTGTAATATGAACAGTTTCTCAAAGTTTGGACTATGTAAAACAAGGCTCTTACTCAGAGGCCACTGCCTCCCCCGTCCACTGGACTTGTTGGGACATCTTGAGCCTGTCTTATCCGTTAATAGAGCAGCCTTGGCTGAGAAGTTGGGGATGAACTGATGGTTCAATTACATGGATCTTTTAAACCTGAGGTTTAGTTAACCCACCTCCAATGGTGGAACCCAGGTAATCCGTTTCCTTCTTTGCCAGGACACATTTAGCTGGATTGATTGTCATAGGCGGTCAAAAACCACTTAGAGATGCTCCACATGTTCCTCCCACGTTGTGATATAGACAACAATAGCATCAAGGTATGCACACGAAAACTCTGACAATCCATAGAGAACCTGGTCCATTAGTCTTTGAAACGTTGCTGGAGCCCCATGCAGCCCAAATGGTAACACTGTAAACTGGAAAAGCCCCCAAGGAGTTCGGAAGACTGTCAGTTCCTGAGACTGCTGGGTTAGAGGCACTTGCAAGTAACCCTTACAGAGGTCACTGGTGGTTAGATATCCTGCTTGTCCAAGGCGGTCAATGAGATCATCAATTCATGGGGTGGGGTAAGAGTCGGACTTTGAAATTGAGTTTAGATATAAAACCTTATCGTCCTACATCCTACATCATTTTCTGTTAATTTTCCAAGTCTAGGCTCATGAAAGGATCGAGACTGACCTGCTGAAGATATAGTGGAGTGGGCTGACTCTGTAGAGGGTGAGGTTTGGGCTTTTGGATGATTCACATTCAAATCAAAGTCCTCAGAGGGATCTGGCACTGTGGAAGGAGATGTGCCAACCTCTACCTCCTGCTGCAGAAGGTGAAACTGATGCTGTAGTGCTTTGAACTGGTCCTCGTGACGGTTTGCTTCATCTCTCAATTTGGCTTCCCGGACCTCCTGTTGACTCATAAATGACCGCATGATCCCTGCCAGGTCACTCAGTGTTGGTTTTCTGTCATCTTCATCCTCAGCGTTTGATGCTCCATTTAGTGCTTCACCTTGCATTATGTCCTCACCGTCCACCCGGTGTCCTCTCTCTGTATGGGTTGATTCAGTCTTTTTATTCTCTACATGGCCGCCTCTTGTCACTCTCCCTCCTCGCGTGCTTCACAAAAATGGAGGGAAAAAAAGCAAGAGGATTCACAAGGGGAGTTCAAAAAAATCATTACAACAAAATAAAGAGTTTTTTGGCCCATGAAAGAGGTAAAATGAACAGAGGGTAACTAAGTCTCTGAACGTAAGCAACTCAACAAACAAACAAAAAAATACACCTGACCTACTACCAAAGAAACAAAGGAGACTTATATATTGGCTGATCAGACCAATTTCGACACACAAGGGGAGCCTAACAACTACACCACTACAGAAATTACAAATCACAGCAAAACCTACCTAAAAACTTTAATCCCATCCTTCACTCTGAACAATGGTGCAACTGCATCAATCAACTCACTCAAAAAAAGAAATGTACTTTTACTTATCCTTAACTCGACAAAACACTCAATATAATATAAATCTAAACCCCAGAATATCTAAAGAGAGATTAAAGCTACACCCCCCCCACCCCCCCCGGACATAACAAGCAGTGGTAGCGTCCAATTAGGCTCCAAGACAGCAGACTTCCTGGATCCCTACTGGGTGTGGATTTCAACACTGGTAAGCTCAAAAACAAATAGTTATACAACAGAATGACACTCCAAAAGAAACTAATGGGGTGCGCACCCTAAAAAATACTTCTGTGTACTGTGTGTGAAATGAACCAAGTGTCCTGTGAGTTATTTGTAATTAAATATTTGCAACAAATGTATGTTGTGTATGAAAAAAAGCATATAAACTAAACCTAAGGAAAAATATAAGTGCATAAGGTTACTGCTGTTTGTGTGGCCATGGCTGTGGCCATCAGAGGCCTTTAGCTGGGTAAAAAACACTATTGACAACAGGAGTCGGTTTGTTTAAATGGGTAATCACCGGTCAGTAAGTCTTAGTATTTCCTGTGGCGTTCCACAGGGGTCAGTTTTAGGCCCGAAATTGTTTCTCCTTTACTTAAATGACATTTGTAAATTATGAAATGTTCTGTTTTTGCCACATATTTTGGTTTGTGGGGATAACTTGCAGCAAACGCTGGAAATGGTCACTTATGAAATGAATGAATTAGGAATTAGTAATTGATAATTAAATAATTGAAAGTCTATGAAAATACATTTCTGGGTGTTGTACAAACTGGGCTGTAAGCCACACATTAAATACTTATGCATGTAAGATGGCCAGGAGTATTGGTATATTGAGCAAAACTAGAAAGTTATTGAACCTAAGTACTTTACATACTCTGTACTGCACACTAATTTTACCATATTGTGTGGAAGTATGGGGAAATACTTACAAAGCAACTTACAAAGGATTTGCGCTTAGAAAAAACAAGCAATTAATTCATAAATAAATAATAACAAACAATTAATCTTACCGGGTATTATGATCATACCAATCATCTGTTCTTTAATTCACATTTGCTGCAATTTATGGACATTGTAACATTCAAAACTGCACAATTTATGTTTAAAGTTGAAAATAATTTACCTTGTAACACACGTGCAATGTTTAAGGAAAGAGACGGGGGGGGG
>NC_045736.1:30884253-30885310 GCF_008692095.1 Etheostoma spectabile
GATCATCTGAGAGGACATTGTATATTTAAGCAACCTCTTGTCTTGCGCAAACTACTGTTAAAAGCCTGTATGTTTCAGTTTGTGGGGGGGTGACCTTATGGAATGGACTCAACAATGACATCAAACAGAGCCGTTATATCATTCAGTTCAAAAATAGATTAAAGAGGGCGCCCGGATAGCTCAGTTGGTAGAGTGGGCGCCCATATTCAGAGGTTTAGTCCTTGATGAAGTGGGCCAGGGTTTGACTCCACCCTGTAGCCCTTTGCTGCATGTCATTCCCCCTTTCCCTCCCCTTAATTTCTTCAGCTGTCCTGTCATTGAAGGTCCAGAATGTCCAAAAAAAGCTTTAAAAAAATAATAGATTAAAGTAATCATTACTTGACCAATACAGAAACTAGACCTATACACATGAACTGAATTGTAATTTAGTGTGTGGAGACCTGAAAGATATGCTGTGTTTGCAAATCTATTTACTAATAATAGGATTTTTGTGACATAAGGGGAAGGACCAGATAAGCAATTTACTTTTGCCCCCTGCTCCTTCTCGAACTAATCCTTTTAAATTTTTGTGTGTGTGTGCTTAAGACCGTTTTCTCCATTTAAGAGAAAACGTTTTTGCCACTCATAAATTGCACGCATTAAATCTTCATAAAAACGCTCATGCAGCACACCATTAGAAAGAAATACAGAAAGATACTGCGCCGCTAGTGTCCAAAGTCGAATGTGCATCCATTCCTTTTTCCTCGTCTTTATACACAGCGGCGAACGATCACCCAAAAAAGTTTTTTCCTACATCGCCAACAATCCAGGGAATTAGAATATCTGAGCCATTTTATCCAAAACGAGCTGGTCCCCTCACAGTCTTGTAGGTTCTCTGCCGTCTAAGGATTCCATTGCACTTTGTTGCCGGCCAATCAGTCTAAAGTAACCTGAGCTGGCTCTAATAGAAGCCAATCATGTCGCAGAGTTCAGGGAGGACCAACGGGGGAAAGATTGACATCTATTCCTTCCAGTTAAAACTAGTTGTTACGAAACCGGCCTACCTGTTTAGCCAATA
>NC_045736.1:30885320-30888938 GCF_008692095.1 Etheostoma spectabile
TTGATTGATACCAAACTTGACCAGAAAATTAAGGCTTCAGTTATTGCGTTTCACTATTTCATCAGTTTATAATTACTTATTTCTATAAATTTATATATATAGTTATTTCAAGTGTGTGTGTGTGATTGATCTGGATGGGTTTTTGTATTTAAAAAGTTTTGTGTTTTGCACTTTTTTGGCTTTTTTCTTCGCACTTTTCAAAAGGAATTAAGAAAAACGCACAGACATATATATAGAAATAGCTTCATAAAATATCAATTTTCTGTGAGAAATTGAGACATGTGGCTATGGTCCTAGTTTTGTGTGTAGCCCATCTGATATGTTCACAGTAGTGTTTTCAATTCCTTTTACGGATGCTTTACTTGGACGGAAATAGAAAACCTTTTTACATTTTAACCTCTGTAGCTCTGTCAGCAAGGCCTAGAATCACACTGACACTTAACTGAGTGTTAACTTCTCACATCCCAGAGGAGCAAAGTATATGGGATCTGTATCCCTTTTTTTGGTAAAACATTTAGGCGAGAAAGCATGGATTTTCAAGTGAAATTTACAAATTAGGTGCCAGAATCTAGGCATGGTTCTTATCACTGAAAAATAGAAACATTTAAATTTAAAGAAAGGAAATCACTTTCTGTATTTTTCCTATCATTACATCTCACTGTTTGTGGTTCCTTACACAGGGTTAATCCCATTTTATAGCCAGATGGACCGATGGTCTTGGTTTCAGAAGCGTGGGATTACTTTCTGACTAGAAACATGTTTGGTAACTGAAACTTAATAATGGACTTTAAAACCATAATCTTGCCGTGTCAACTAAATCTTAAAGTTCCAAGTGGTCAAACATGAGTAGATGTTGACTCTACAGAAAACTGCATGCTGTCATTGATTGAGCCAGTCAGTTGAAGGGAAGAATGTGTACACAATGGTTAACCCTCAAGCTTTGCTTAGAAATAGGTGGACCACAACAGTCACTCATTACCACACATCCAATCCTCTGATTTCAGTAGAATTTTGAAGAGTAACTGGACTTTCTGTAATTGCCATGTAACAAAAGAAAGGCCCCAAATTTGTTTTTAATTGGGGGCTTTAATGTGGAGGAGGGGATTTTGGGTTCAACAATCAGGTTAATTGGATATTAACTCTACTCGGCAAGTATTCTCTTCTGAGATCACCCGATGAATGTGGCACATTTTTTGGGACATCGACCAAAGTGTGACAGGCAGGAAAGGCCAGCTCAAAACTCTACAAGCTAGCGATCCCGATTGAGACATGTGTAATTACTCAGAAGTGGTGTAAGATTGGTTTCCTAGCCTGGCCTGTCTCTTGGGAATTGCTGTGTTTTGAAGTTCATAGGACAGATCAATGTTGAGTTACATTGAAAACCTCTTAATTCTGGGACCATCTTGTAGCTATGGCTCTCTGGTTAAAGCCATATCTGCTGGTCCCATCTGTCAAACACGCAGAAAATGTCATGTGCGAGATAAAAAAGATGCTGTTTATCCTCTCTAGAAACCCCCCCTCCCCCCCCCAAAGGATTGTTATGGTAAAGCTGGATGAGACCCAAAGGTCACTTCATCTACACCGGATAAAACCACTAAGCCACAACCTGTGTTATGTTCACGCGATTGTTTTTCAGACATGCAAGAACTGACAAATAAATGTGAGAGTGCTGTGATGCCCGCAGGCGTTGACTTAAGCACGACTTGTCTTATCATGTAGGACAGGTGTAGTTGGGGGGGGAGCATGTTGCTCTACCAAAACAATGGAGACATTGATTTAAATTTTTTATTTAGCATTTCCATTCTAAAAACTGCTCAATAAAACTTGGTAGCTCCTCCAAGACTTTTTTTCCAACATGTGTTTTTGATTAGACACGGGTGGCCTACACTAAGCTTTGATACCCTATATCTATTATATAAAGACTGTAATTTGGCTGGACTGCATAGTGAGGCCAGTGCTATAAACCCCCTACAAAGTGAGCGAGTGATGCAGTTGCACCATTGTTCACAGTGAATGATGGGATTAAAATTTTCAGTCGCTACACCCAATTCTAGTGCATGAAATCTACACTGATCTCATGCAGTAGAGTTTGAGAGGTCTTGTATGATTCTGATTTTAATTTTAGAGGACAAATCCAGAACCGGTGGTGTGTCGGAGGCTGTCTCATGTCATATTATACCCTTGTTATGTCAGCAGGTGAAATAGTTAGTTTGGAATTCGCTAGGGAAAGTCAATCACCGCTGACAAGGACAGGTTAAAAATACTCTAAAACCTTTGTGAAGCAATATGAAGCGTACACAGTTAAGCAATACAAACTGTATAAATGATCACAAATCTCTCCATGTTGTGTATTTTATTTTGCCATATCTCAAAGCTGTGTCACACATAGCGTGAGAGTGCACATGCCTTTTTTAGATTTAAGGCTGAAATATCATGTGATTCAAGGTAAATGGAATGTTTGCCTGAAGTTCAGCCAAAGTTCAAAAACTTCTGAATCAACAGTCCAAATCCATATTGTCCTATGGACACAAGGTGCAGCATGTGAGACACACTACTACCAGCCTCCTCATGGCTGCATGGAGTTTCAGCATGCATATAACAGCATTACTTTTTTGTTAAGTAAATAGTACCATTTGTAATAATTGTACAATAATAATATAGTAATAGTACAGATACACAAGAAATGAGGGGGAAAGAGAGAGGGGATGACGTACAGCAAAGGCCCGTTGTTGGTTATGCCTCCCTTCTTTGAAGACCCCTTTGACTTATGGTGTTCCCCAAGGCTCGGCCCCCCTTTTTTTTCTGTATACCTGCTTCCACAAGGAACTGCAGTATAATCTGCAAACATCTATCACATTTTATTTAGGTTATGTCATAAACCTGCTAAGGCAGCTTGTGTCACTTATTATTTTGTCTCTCAGAAGTGTTGGGTGGCTCCAACTAAATGAAAGTAAATACATCCGTGCCCAGTTTACAGAAGATTTTTACAGTGCCAATGTCAAACCTGCAGCCAAAAACTTTCAGTGTTTGACAACGGCCATTTATTTGACAGACAAATGTCAAGGTCTGTAATCAGGTTGCCTCCAAATGACGAGTATCTCAAAAGTTACCTTTTTCCTTTCATGGTCTTGAGAAGGTCCTACTTGCTCATCATGTTCAGATTATTGAAATTTGTGGTATTCAGGGTGAGGACACCGTTCAGAAACTGAATACCAAACACCAACACTGAAACACCTCTCTTGTCATTAGGTCGGAACCCCAAATGCTGCCAAACTGCAGTAGTTGTGTTCTTCTTCGAGACCAGGTCACTTAGTGAAAAGACTTGCCATATTTTAGGTATTAAATAAATTACATTTAAAATGTAATCCTTGTCTCCTATGAAAGTGCATGGCATTTTTTTAATGACCGTATTAAAATTGATACCGCTATTTTTAACCCTCATGTTGTCCAAAATAACATGATTAATTCCACACAACGCTCTTTGGGGTGATTTGGATGGGTAATTTTGGGGCGTCTTATTCAATTGTATAACATTTGAATAAAACACATTGAAGTGTTTTTTGAAATGGTATTGAGTAAAAGTTGACATATTCCAGTCTGTGATTATCCATCAACATC
>NC_045736.1:30888959-30890565 GCF_008692095.1 Etheostoma spectabile
CTAAATAATTCCTAATTTCTGCTTTTCTAACTCAAACATTAGGTATAATTTCCTTATTTGTTCACCATTAATTCCAAAAATAACTGTAAAACTAAAGTTAGTGTTATGTGGTGTTAAACGTCAAAGTGAAAAACACTGAAAAAAACGTGTTGAAAAAAGGGACAAAAATGCGTTAACAAAATTGTTGTTTTTCAATTTTGACGGGAAGACAACACGAGGGTTAAGACCCTGCGGTACACCATATTACCGCCGAATGGGGGACAGGATGCAAATCTCCAATCTCAATTCACAATCAAAATTCCCAGTCACACACTTTGTACAGCCAACCATCCAACAAGCCCTCATTTAGCCGTCACATGACAATATCACGCTGCTTCTCCCTTTCCTACATTGAAGCATGACTCTCACAACTCATGAATAGGCTGTTAGTAAAACCATAAAAATCTTAAGATTTTCAACCGACGACACAGATTCTAATTTTCTTGGTGACAACTGCACTACCTGCCAGCCCAACATTCAACCCTACATTCTTAAGCTTGGGGAAAGTTGTTTTTGGCCTGCACACACTTTCCCACACTGAAAACAATCAGGGGTGTAGCAATTACCCAAAGGACATTGACTTCACTTATTGGCGTAGGTTTTATCAGATTTTGTTATCATTTTAACTTTTCATTGGTTCTCAGAGACCTCTCGAACAATAATTCCACTGTTAGTTTGTTTTAGCCCCAATATTGTGTTTGCCATAATAAACACTCAGTTATGATGAGAGTATCCCTGACTGCAATGTGCTTTCAAGTGTAAGTAACACCTCGTTCCTTTTATTGTTTATGGCTTAATCAACATTTACTGTAACACACCGAGGAACCGGATTCCTACACTCATTATTCTGGATCAAAGTAGGGTCAAAGTCATTGTTGGAGAGGCAGAGATGTCAGTTTCTACACAAGCAG
Organism: Etheostoma spectabile; assembly: GCF_008692095.1. Lineage (NCBI taxonomy): Eukaryota > Metazoa > Chordata > Actinopteri > Perciformes > Percidae > Etheostoma > Etheostoma spectabile. The sequence goes on from NC_045736.1 coordinate 30,889,910, forward strand.
CCGCCTCAGTAGGGACCAGAATGCAACACGTTCATTCATGTCACATTGCATTCATTGTAATTACCAGCTTCAAGCTTTGAAATCGTAAATCAAGTACCAATGAGGCATTTGTACTCATACCTCATATTTTCCTAGAAAAAGGCTCAATATATATACAGCATCCAACTTAACAATACGTGCATGTGGGAAGGCCAACAAACAGGGACCACCAATCAGGGTAGTTAAACCCATATTTAATGAACATACTGCTGTATTGTCAGTTAAACCTTCAGCCGACCTACCTCTCAATTATTATACCGCCTTGAGTTGTGTGATGAAATGAAGGCTCGCGAGTTGCAAATATGCAAATCCTCCCCCTCCCCATAAGACTTGAACACACCAAGTAGGTTAACCATTTAGGACTCGCCACCTCTGTTGTAGAGATTGGAAGAATATGGACTCAAACTCGCAAAACAATGTGGAATGGGGCCAGAGCACGAGCCTCCTCCCCTCCCCCGCTCTAGGCCTAACTCAGATTCAGTGTTGCCAGATCTCGCGAAACAAATGCGCAACCGGGCCTGTGAAAACAAGCGGCGTTTTCTACGGAGCTCCCCTCTCAGGCCCAAGCGTGCGGACAGCATTATCACAAAGAGAACACGGTTCTACAAGAGCTTCTT
>NC_045736.1:30890575-30890866 GCF_008692095.1 Etheostoma spectabile
CAGCCGCAGTGAGACTTTTGGCCAAAACTAAATGAACTATTCTGCTTAGGGTCTGTGTAATATCGCACATATGTGCAATATACCTGTGCATCTTCTTTATTTATTTAATAATACTTGTGCATTTTAATATTTTATAAGGGGCTGTCTTTGGTGGCAAATGGCAACATGCAATTATGTTTTTGGCAAGTTTAGGAATGCAATTTTATTTACTTTTATTTGTACTTTTTAAAGGTTTTGTGCAATGTTATTCATTTTATAATGTAAATGCTTTGTGTGTCTTTTTAAACTTGA
>NC_045736.1:30890879-30891212 GCF_008692095.1 Etheostoma spectabile
AACCGCACAAGAGTTCCTATGTGTGAAAACACAAATGGCAAATAAAGTTCTTGATTCTAAGATCCTGGAAGAGAAAAACAAAGTGTGTGCAGGGTTTTACAATCAGTGGGGACGGATTGTAAACTGAGGATACAGATATTCAATTTCCATCCATGTGGAAAGATTGGTAAACTCCCCCTGAGCTTCAGAACAACGACCACAGGAGGGAGTTAAACCATCTTTTAACATTATTTAACATTAGAAAACTGATGGGATATCACATATAGGCACTTTGTCAGTGATTTTGAGTTGTTCCCCACAACGGGATGAATCCATTCTTTTACTCCTTTCTCT
>NC_045736.1:30891222-30893033 GCF_008692095.1 Etheostoma spectabile
CTTTGTTATATTTCTTCCCGTATTTCATCCACTTTATCCCGGGCATTTATACCTCCAAAACTCTCCTACAGTCCAGTCACCAGTCAGTCGCTACTCGCGCATTTTCCCAACCAGAAAAAACAGACTGCCCTGCTAAGCCTCTGATTGGCTAGTAATCGTTGTCGTCTGGGTCAGAGCCAATTAGAAGCAGGAAGTGAGCCAGACAAAAACTCTGCTATTTCCTGTGTGTATGGGGAAAGGGGCGGGACCGAGGGAACGGGCAAGACAGACTCTTGCGTTTAAATAACATATAGAAAATATCTACTTGACAACTTATTATGGAGCAGGCAACACGCCCAAATAAGCAACTACACTTTAGAAACAAGCCCAAAAATAACTATCAATATTTGTAAGCAACTTTACAGAAAAACAAGCCCAAAGTTGCTTATTATAAGCGGACTTGGCAACACTGCTCAGATTTCAACCCGCTCCACTTAAATTGCCCACCACTCGCTCCCAAATAATAAACAAAGAAGCGTTGTATTTGTCAGATTTGTGCCCTCCATGACCATGGATGCAGTTTATCTGCAAATAAGGGGCTTTTGAAATTAATAATTGCATCTGTGCAATGTGATGCGGCCCGCAGATGATTCTGCATCGATGCATGGACGGACCATAATCAATTTTTGCTTACTGATGTTAATGTTTAGTAACAATGTATTCAGACTCCGCTCCATTCAGGATTTTTTTGAGAGCAGATACAACAAAAAGGGGAGTTAAAATATATCAGACTGCTTGAATTTGTTGATAACAACCATGTGTAGCAATATGTAACAACGCTAAGGAGGTGACTCATGGTGATGCATCGTGAGATAGATTTGAATCATTGACGGGATAATCGTCATCGAATTGTGAAGATTCACACCCCCACTGCATGTCCACCAGGCTCGGGCATGCTTCAAACTCTTGGTGTTAGTTATACCGGAGAGAAATCAAGCAAGATGGTGTGGGAGATAAGACGGCGCTCTAATATTTAAGAAATCAGCTCTGTGCTTCATTTAAATCCTCCCACTCGGGCGCCCGGATAGCTCAGTTGGTAGAGCGGGCACCCATGTGTAGAGGTTTACTCCTCGACGCAGCGGGCCAGGGGTTTGACTCCGACCTGGGGCCATTTGCTGCATGTCATCCCCCCTCTCTCTCCCCTTTCACTTGTTTAGCTGTCATGTCAACTAAAATGCCCAAAAAGTAAAAGAAATCCTCCCACTCTTGCTCCATGCTCGTTCCCACCCCACTGTGCTCACATGCTCTGATTGGGGCAATAAATAAGCTTCATTTTTTGCCAACTACATAGGAATCATCTTCCTGGACAACTGCCAAAGGCCAAGTTCCGACCAACTGTAGTCTCGCGTTGATAGACCTATTTCTACAGAGCTGTCCGTGCTGGAGCATGGTCAGGGGGCACTGCTTATCTATTCTGGGAAAGGAGCTCTTTTTCTATTTCTTTAAATCAATAACAAACGTAGTGTGTGGCGCTAAGCCCGGGATGCAGCAACAGTACCACGGAAAAATCTCTAGTGGAATGGGAGGGAGAGGGATACTCCGGATGTCAGGCTTTATCCCAGCAATGTACATTCACATGTTCACACACATGTTCATTACAGTGCAATCCTTAATATGTAACCATTTAATCTCATTACTGTGCAATATCAGAATCAGAATCCGAATCAGAATCAGCTTTATTGACCAGGTATGAAGACACATACGAGGAATTTCCTTTTGGAGCGTAGTTGCTCACAATGTGCTAACACATTAAAAAAAAAAAAAAAAAAAAA
>NC_045736.1:30893054-30899637 GCF_008692095.1 Etheostoma spectabile
ACACTAATATATGCATACTCTAAACAGAAACAATGTAGAGAGATGAGTGCAATGAAGACTCCAATAATAATAATTATTATTAAAATGTGGAACATAGTGCAATGGGTACTGGGATAAATAGTATTAAGTTATTATATAACAATATGAACAGTATGAACATTATGAACAGTTCTGAAATAGGAGATGAGAATGATGAATAAATAATGAATAATAAGTGAGATATGACAATGGGAATTATGAATAAATATTAAATAAATGGAACAATACTGGAACCAGTAAACTGTGTGTAAACAGACAGTGTTACTGGGTTATTGGCCAGAATTGAACCTGACACTGTGGGTCAGTAGTTGGCTGTTTATCAGAGAGATGGCTTGTGGGTAGAAATATTTAATACTCAGGACTTTTAAAAGACCAAACTATATCTCTGCATAATGTGTACAAACCCTTTATCTCTCTACTACTTTACATATGTATATAATTGCTCTTAGGACTGTGCCCCATTTTCCCCCCTCACTTTTTTTTTAAATTTATTTTATATTTTTAAATTTTTGTGTTGACACTGCAAAGGGCGTTGCTTAAATCTCAATGCACAGGTACTGCACTTGTGTATAATAACAATAAAGGCATTCTATTCTATTCTACACCCATTGAGCCAGACTAAGCCAACGTTAGCTTGCTATTCATAACAAAAACCGGTTATTTGTCCTACCAGGCTGGATACTAAGTCTTTTATTTTGTACATACTTCAGATAATAATAACCTTGGTGAATAGTTTCTTCTGTCCAAGTAAAAGTTATGATAGATACACATTCATCAGATGATGCACTACCATCAAGTATTTTACTTTGTGTACATAAGATCATGCAAAATAATCTTAGTGACCATGGAGAAGTTTCTGTTTTCCTAGCAAACAAAATATACACATTCTGTCGGACTGCATTTTTGGTTTCCAAAAACACATTCCTTCTCTATAATACAGTCTCTACCATCAAGTATTTTTGGTTTTGTGTCTACATCAGATCATACTAATAACCTTGATGAATATGGAGTTTCTATTTTCCTAGGAAAAGTCATCACGATGGTATGATCTGAATTATGTACAAAATAAAATATGCTTGTTAGTAGGGCAGAGATTCTTATAGATAGTGAATGCAGCAGGTTAATAATGCAGTCAGAAAGAACGTGTACTTTATCCCCCTAAACATTTTGCTAGGAAAATAGACATTTTTCCATATTTGACAAGGTTAACTCCATGTTGTAGACTTTTTTTATTGTGTGTGTGTAATGGATGTAGGAAGGAGATGACTTTGCACACCTAGTCAGATCACAATCCTAAACTAGCTGGAATCAATTTTTTTTATTTTTTTTGTTTTAAATTTATTAATTCAGGACAATGCACATTGATGAACCTGCACAACAGTAGACGTAAATGTGCCAGATTGTAGCCCAAGGGCTAATTTCCATCCGCAGTCCAATAGGCAGATTAAAGTTACAGCTAATGTCATGGGTCAGGTAAAATGTAAAAGGAGAGGACATACTTTTCTTTATGCTTGATGTACATGCAGAAGTCTGTCCCAGAGTTGGAAACTTGTCAGACAGTAATCTGTGATAGATAGATATTTATTGAACCCAAAAAATGGGAAATTACAGTCAATGATGCCATCAACCAATTCTCTCTGAAGTTGCTTCATTGACAGTGAATGGGAGACTTGGCATATGTGACAGTACCTTAACCCTCATGTTGTCCTCGGGTCAAATTGACCCATTTTCCTATATCAATGTTCTTTTTAACTACCCAAAATAACATGATTGATTCCACACAACGCTCTTTGCCAAGTACAAATCTCTACTTTCATTCATTTTGGGGTGTCTTATTCAATTTTACAGCATTTGAAAAAAAAAAAATTGAAGGGTTTTTGAAATAGTATTGAGTAAAAGTTGACATATTCCAGTCTGTGATTATCCATCAACAGCCATTCCTTTAATTTTAGTCTAAATAATTCCTAATTTCTGCTTTTCTAACTCAAACATCGGGTATAGTTTCCTATAAATGAGGTTTGTTGACCATAAATTCCATAAATAAATGTAAAACTGAAGCTAATAGGTTAGTTTTAGGTAGGGTTGTAAACGTCAAAAAGTGAAAAATATTGGTAAAAACAACATCAAAAGTGTTAAAAGGGACAAAAACGTAACAAAAAGTTAAACGTTGATAAGCCTCAACAAAAGTGTTGATTTTCAATTTTTGACGGGAAGACAACACAAGGATTAAGAGAAAATATAAAGTTCTACCTTATCAATGGCTAACAGTCGGTGGTGTTTGGCTGACACAGACATCACAAAGAAGTCATTGCCATAGCAACAGGCTAAATGTTTTACTAAATTCCGCAACAACAGACTGACAAGCTGCCAACCCTAAAACAATCCAGTATGTCTCTAATTTTAAATAATAAGGATTTGGTTTTTTGTCATTATTCAATTCATCTTGTTGTTTTGTTCTGAGCTAATTGTTGATAATGGTGGATTTTTTTTTACATCTCGTTACGTCTCATTAGTATGTGACAGTTTCTCTACATGTCCCGCTTTGACGTTCATTGCAAATTTGTCCTTCCTTAAAATTGGTATAACGTTGGAGTTGACTCATTCCCCGTCTTGAGTCCCTGCACATTTTGGAGGACATTTTTGGCTTTTATATTCATGTCTGTGAGGTTGCATGAAGGGCAATTTGAAATATGTGCAAAATGTATGGCCGGGGTCTGATTCTTTCTGGCCTTAGCTGCAGAGGGATTAGCCCTTGTGCTTCCTGTCCTCAGAGGACTGAGGGGACCTGGAGGGTGTATAGTGAAAGATAATCAAGACAGTTCACAGGCAGCTAGCAGATGAGATGTTTTTTTACAGTGTGTTCTGGGGACAGGCAGCTAGCAGATAGTGAGGAGATGTTTTTTTTTTTTACAGTGTGTCTGGGGACAGCAGCTAGCAGATATGAGGAGATGTTTTTTTTTTTTACAGTGTGTCTGGGGACAGGCAGCTAGCATAGTGAGGAGATGTTTTTTACGTGTGTTCTGGGGACAGGCAGCCAGCAGATAGTGAGGAGATGTTTTTTTTTTTTTTACAGTGTGGTCTTCGGACAGGCAGCTAGCAGATAGTGAGGAGATGTTTTTTACAGTGTGTTCTGGGGACAGGCAGCTAGCAGATAGTGAGATGTTTGCTGTATGTGACAAATGTAGTTATAAAAAACGTGTGACATTGCGTAGACCACCTTTTAATATTGAAAGTTCAATTGAATTCACTTTTATACAATGAATAGAGTGTAAATGAAGGGGTATGTGAGTTGATCTGACAGGGCTGTGGGGGTGCCTCAGACCAAAAAGGTTGGGAACTACTGGATTATCCTACCCAAAGCAGGAGGATCACCGTCTCCATTTTTGCCCAGGGAAGGATCTGTGCTCTGAAAAGGGGAGAATTAGCATCTTCTTGCAGCCTCACTGCTTCTTTTATGCAGCAGCCCCATAGCTGTCAGCCATGCCTTGCTTTCTTAGCTTGATCTTTTACAGGCTCTGAATTCCAACACGCCGCTACTTTCATATCCCCCAATGCTTCAACCATGCCCACGGCAGATCAAAAAGTGCTGGATATGACACAGATTGAAGATAGGGTCCCTGGTACAGAAATTGAGAGATTGATTGATTAAAAAAACATCATCACACAAGTAAAAGTGGCCAAATGAAAGAGAGGGAGAGAGATAGGGAGGAGCTGAGATGGGAAGCATTGAGCTGCTCAGAGAGGTGGAGATGATGTATGTGTGATGAGCGACTTGATGTCGGGGGTGTCAGGGCGAGCAATGCTTTGATGGCACAGTCAGAACTTTTTTCTGGGTTGATCAAGATCTGGATCTACAGCAGGACACGTGCTAACGTTTTCCATCACATCCGGCTGTCAGTGAAGGCTCTAACCGAGGCTCTGATAAACAACTGTCGAGGAAGAACTTCTACTGAGGACATTTTAGATACCATATCTCCTATGCAAGCAATTTCTACATCTGTATTAAAAAGTAAAGTAAGCAACAGAGATTATACTAGTATCTGAAATGTTTACTTTCCATCTTTTAATGCTTAGACTTTAAGAAAAAATGACATTAGCTTTAGGCAATTTTCGTTACTACCTCCACCTATGGTCATGAAGGCTGGGTCATGACCGAAAGAACCAGATCCCCGGTACAAGAGGCCGAAATGGGTTTCCTCAGGAGGGGGGCCGGCGTCTCCCTTAGAGATAGGGTGAGAAGCTCAGTCATCGGAGAGGAGCTCGGAGTAGAGCCGCTGCTCCTTCGCTTCGAAAGGAGCCAGTTGAGGTGGTTCTGGCATCTGGTAAGATGCCCCTGGGCGCCTCCCTGGGAGGTGTTCTAGGCACTTCCAGCTGGGAGGAGGCCTCGGGGAAGACCCAGGACTGGTGGAGATTATATCTCCAACCTGGCCTGGAACGCCTCGGGATCCCCCAGTCGGAGCTAGTTGATGTGGCTCGGGAAAGGGAAGTTTGGGGTCCCCTACTGGAGCTGCTGCCCCCGCGACCCCATACCGGATAAGCGGATGAAGGTGGATGGATGGACGGATGGATGGACATTAGCTTTCCCAATTTTCCACCTTAAGTAGCTTCAAAGTACACAAACTGTAACTGTAATTTCATATGACAGTATTATAGATGTTATATATCAATTTCCTCCAGCTCTTCAATGAAGCTGTATTTGTACAGTATATATTTAGCAAACTTTGCGATTTCCCCTAGAATTAAAAATAAAGTTTTGTGGCTTTAAACAATGTTAATACTGACTATGCAACCAGCCAGGGTTTGCCTATTTTAGCTATAAATTGATCTACACTGTACATTTTTGCCAATCATTTCATTTTTCAATCATGAGTTTGGATGTTTGCACGTGGGGGTGGCTGTGTCCTGCTGTAGTATATTGCCCTAACTAATAATAACACTACTACAACAAAAAACAGCAAAACCTACCTAAAAAACTTATTCCAAAAGAAACCTACTTTTACTTATCCTTAACTCAAATCTAAACCCCAAAATATCTAAGGAGAGATTAAAGCTCCCCCCCCCCGAACATAAGAAGCAGTGGTAGTGTCCATTCCATTGTCAGCCTTTGTTGTGTTTGATGCTAAGTTGTAGCCAGCAGTGAACCACCTTGGTTATGTAGGTCCATATTTACTGTATTGACATTACAGAAGTCTCTCCTTAGCATCTTATATGCTACTTGTTGTAAAGTGACGCATGCGCTACTCAAATCTGCACTCTACTACATCATGAGGTGACTCAGAGATCCAAAAACACACTTGGTCACCATAGGTGCCATCAAAACAACAAGACAGATTTCAAGATTGCAACTTTGAGTTTACCTCAATGATTTGGATTATTTTGGCTGTTTTGGGCCTCTTCCCAGGACTGTGTTGGACTGTGCTTGACTGACATTTTCCTCTCTCTCCGCTTTGTTTTCCTTCCCCTGATAAGTGAGACAAATAGAACCTTTATTGTCCTAATTAGTACATGAAGTCTGACGTCCCGCCTTCAACCTCAGCAGGTTTCTTATCAGCCAACAGAACTGAAAACATGGGTGTGCAAGGCCTTTAAGAGTTATTTCTGTAAATGGACAACTTCCACAGCTGCCTTGATCTTATCCAAGCATTGGCTATTTAGTTTAAGCTGGGGTAGATTGGTCAATTACTTCTCTCATCGAGGTAAACAGCTGACATCTGGCACATCAGACCTTTTAAATCACTAAACAAAATCGGACACATGGGCGGTGATTCAGACATAACCCGTCTAATGACTGGAATGTTGGAAAAAGTCCACAAACACAGCAGTAGGGTTTGTAAATACTTATTTGTGAATTAAAGTAGACAAGGATTGTAATTAACGGGCTAAAATGTACACAACCACTGTGGTCCTTTTTTAAGAGGGTAAAAGGCAACTGCTGTAACTACTACTATTTGTGGATATTGTGTATTCTGGCTGGATAAAAACTCCAATGGGATATGAGGAGACTCATAGAAAATTACAGTGTTTGTAGTATGCAGCCTTACACATGGCTTTGTGATATGAAGTCATCCGACACTGGCTTGCCTTTTGAAAATTGTATGTCTGAGGCAACCTCAATCCTTTCTATAGACCTGACTGGCTTCCAGCTAAGACATGTGAATAAAAGAGGAACACTTCAGCAATTGTTATTCATCTTGACTGCTTGCCTTGCTTTGCTGGATTGAATAACAACGCTTTGGCAAGGCGACCACTTAAATACCGTACAAGGCCTTGTCCGGGTTTCATAACCTTTTTTAACCATTATTCAGAAAACACAAAAGTCACACAGTCTTGTACAAATATATCTAAAAACAAGAGGAAGTAGGGGGGTTGAAAGCTCACTTGAATATTCATGCCATACAATCTGATGCCCATTGCATCCATCTCTAAATATAGAGTACAAAAGATAAAACAAGATTACAAGACGATGATTTTTAGCGGCCTAGGGGAAAAGAAGAAAAATCCTAATCAGCAAATCAAGACTACATAAAAGCATGAAGCGCCACCC
>NC_045736.1:30899647-30900683 GCF_008692095.1 Etheostoma spectabile
CCCCCCCCCCCCACCGAGGGCGTCAGTAGATTCCTAGCAGCTGATAATTGAGAATGTACTACAAATGACAGGATGGGGACTGGATTTCATACCCGTTTTAACCTGAGCCTCCCATGCTTGTCATGCTTCAGCCAACATGAGTCCTCCTGTTTTTGCAGGAACCACATGATGCCAAGGAATGAGTGGCTTCAGTCCAATCACATTTCACACAAGCCACAACAGAGCAGATGGAAAAGTACAACATAAATCACGTACGTGACACCCTGAGCACCAATCAGAGAGTGTTTTGCAGGCTGCAAAACACTAGGTACCCCACACGGCATTTTTTTTGTTGAAGCCTAGAATTAAAATTTATTGTAGAAGGCCACAGAAGGCCTGCCTCTCAAGCCATCTGATTGGACATTTGCAAAAGTTGTGAAAACGTGAGGTGCGTAGAGAGGAAAAACTCGAATGGGGCCATTATTGTAGAAAAACTATTTGCAAATGTGTGCACAACTGTATTTCAATCCAAATGTAATCAGATTTGTAAATGTGTAAAAAAAAAAAATACTAAAAATCTGTATTCAGAGTGGCAAGTGTATTCAGATTTGTAAATGTGTGGACAAAACCTCAATATGTACATAGATCTGGAAATGTGTAGAAAGATCTGGAAATGCGTTCATAGATGCTATTGGCTGAAAAGTCCAAGCACTTTGCTCTAAGATCTTTAAATACAGTCAATTCATCATTTACAACTCCACCATGGAGACTGAAAGTAAGTAAGTAAGTAAACTTTATTTATATAGCACCTATCACAGACAAGAAGGGTCACAAAGTGCTTTACAGTAAAAACAAAATAAAACGGCAACAAATAAAATACTAAGCCATATTACTAGTTAAAAGCCTGTCTAAAAAGATGTGTCTTTTAGGTGTTTTTTAAAAGATTCCGCAGAATCCAAGGCTCTCAAGGCTAAGGGAAGAGAGTTCCAGAGCCTTGGAGCCATCACAGAAAAGGCTCGATCATCTCTGGTTTTAAAACGTGTTCTGGGGACAGTTA
>NC_045736.1:30900693-30900758 GCF_008692095.1 Etheostoma spectabile
GTCTGAAGACCTCAGAGAACGACCAGAAGTGTATGCGTACAGTAGATCCTGGATGTAAGCAGGGG
>NC_045736.1:30900768-30918083 GCF_008692095.1 Etheostoma spectabile
CAAGGCTCTATAAGTAGTGATTAAAAAAAGAGAGAAGAGAGAACGCCGACTAGTAACAACCGGCCGTAACAGAAGAGAAGTCTCCTACCATTAAGTCACTTTAAACAGTGTAGCTTACATGAATATAACAGACAATATACAGAAACATAAAACCTAGCTGGTTTACAATGCAGCGTAGGCCTACAGTGGTGTGAAAAAGTGTTTGCCCCCTTCCTCATTTCCTGTTCCTTTGCATGTTTGTCACACTAAAGTGTTCGGAACATCAACCCAATTTAAACATAGTCAAGGACAACACAAGTAACACAAAATGCAATTTGTAAATGAGGGTGTTTATTATAAAAGGTGAAAAAAAATCCAAACCATCATGGCCCTGTGTGAAATGTGATTGCCCCCCTTGTAAAACATACTATAACTGTGGTTGTCCACACCTGAGTTCAATTTCTCTACAGCCACACCCAGGCCTGATTATTGCCACACCTGTTCACAATCAAGGCTCACTTAAATAGGAGCTGCTTACACAGTAAGGTCCACCAGAAGATCCTTAAAAGCACACATCATGCAGAGACCCAAAGAAATTCAGGAACAATTGAGAAAGAAAGTAATTGAGATCTATCAGTCTGGAAAGGTTAAAGCCTTTCCAAAGCTTTCGAATCCAGCGAACCACAATGAGAGCCATTATCCACAAATGCGCAGACATGGAACAGTGGTGAACCTTCCCAGGAGTGGCCGCCGCCCAAATTACCCAAGCGCAGCGACGACTCATCCAAGGTCAAAAGACCCCACACACGTCCAAAGAACTGCAGGCCTCACTTGCCTCAGTTAAGGTCAGCTTCATGCCTCCACCATCAGGAAAAGACTGGGCAAAATGGCCTGCATGGCAGAGTTCCAAGGAGAAAACCACTGCTGAACAAAAAGAACATCAAAGCTCGTCTCAAGTTCTCCACAACACATCTTTGATCCCCAAGACTTATGGATAACATTCTGTGGACCGATGAGACAAAAGTGAACTCTTGGGAAGGTGTGTGTCCAAGTATATCTGGCGTAAGGAACACTGCATTTCATAAAAAGAACATTATACCAACAGTAAAATATGGTGGTGTATGTGATTGCTGGGGCTGTTTTGCTGCTTCAGGACCTGGAAGACTTGCCGTGATAAAAGGAACTAGAATTCGCTGTCTACAAGAGTCCTGAAGGAGAATGTCCGACCATCTGTTTGTGTACTCAAGCTGAAACGAACTTGGGTTCTGCAGCAGACATGTCTAAACACACCAGAAGTCCACCACCGAATGGCTGAAGAAAAACAAAATGAAGATTTTGGAGGTGGCCTAGCACAAGTCCTGACCCCTGAATCCTATTGAGATGTTTGGTTGACCTTAAAAAGGCCGTTCATGCTCGAAAACCCTCTAATGTAACTGAATTAGGACAATTCTGCAAAGATGAGTGGGCCAAAATTCCTCCAGACGCTGTAAAAGCCTCATTGCATGTTATCGCAACGCTTGTTGCAGTTGTTGCTGCTAAGGGTGGCCCACCAGTTATTAGGTTTAGGGGGCAATCACTTTTTCACACAGGGCCATGATGGTTTGGTTTTTTTTCACCTTTAATAATACACCTTCATTAACAAATTGCATTTTGTGTTGTCCTTGACTATTGTTAAATTGGTTTGATGTTCCGAAACACTTAAGTGTGACAAACATGCAAAGGAACAAGAAATGAGGAAGGGGGCAAACACTTTTTCACACCACTGTATATCTATGCACCCTAGCAACATCCCGCTTAATATCCCTGCTACCACGGGCTGGTGGTGTGTAGGCTGTATCGCTATTGAAGCCCAGTGGGAGGAGAGCGCTACAGACACACATTTGCAAATCTCCGTCAAAGCAGAAGTCACGTGTTAAAGACAAAGAGGCCCAGGGTGTAAATGAGGACTTGTCTGTGGTTCCAGCTCTTGGAGCAAACATACTTACTCATTAGCCGAGCATCTCCATGTACGCATTTACAGATTTGTCTACACATTTACAAAATCCAACACCGATTCGGAGATTCTTTTACACCTTTACACATCTGATTATGCGCACACACACAGAGATACAGTTGCACAACTCACCACACACATGTGCAAATAGTTTTGAATAGAAAAATGTAACACCCAAAGTACTATTTTAGAATAATGAAAAAGTATCAGAAGTATTTGTGAAACCTAAATAAAATATGTCAAGAACATAACCGTTAATGTTCACAAAACTGACAAAAGGTGTTCAGAACACATTTCTTTTATTGGTTAAGAGGTTAACAACTTCTGGTATTGGACACAATAATGCTAGGTGGGCTTTTTCCAGTGCATTCTGCCAGTATGCACAAGATGTCTAACGAGAAATGTATATCATTTACTCTTTAGTCAATTATACATTCAGTTACCTCTGGTTTCGGCAAAGATTTCGTCCCTCGATATGACCTCCTCGACGCACAATACTTACATGAGAGATCTTTTGCAAGCTTATGAGGTAGATTATGTTAACTGCACATTTAAAAAAATATGAAACGTATTCAAATCCAATCTAACTATTCAAACCTAAAGGGTTTACATTTAACAATGAGGCTTAATGCGTCCTAAAAACCCTTAAATACAAATCCCAACTGTGATTGTGTGATCTTCGCAACACCTCTTTTCATTTCAGTGCATCGGGGGTGTCTGATTAGTTTTGTAGTGTTTACATATTTGCCTGAACAGCCTAAAACTGACATCCGTATATGCTTCTGTCAACTAATTATCATAACACAAAACAAGCCCTAAAAGTGGTCCCATGATGAAATAGTATAGAGTAAAACAAGAAAATAAAAACTTAAAATGTATGAGTGGTTAAAACGGGTTATAAACAGGATTGGGGGGGAAGGGTCAGCACAGAAGGCGGGTGAATGTGAGAAGGGCCGCGATGCTGGAGAGGACGGGGCGTAGGTCTCCGGACCCGCTGCGTGACATACAGTGGTCCCTGTTCTGGCCGATACAGGCTGCGTACGCCATCACGTGGGGGATGTAGTTCTGCTCGTGGACACCGTGGAGCAAGTGAGCCAGGGGACCTTTCGCAAACACGGCCACGTCCTCTCCCCCGTGAGTCTCCATGCTCAGCGGCACGGCGGCCTGGGCCTGGTAGTTGTTATCCTCTGAAAGCCAGGGACACAGAACAAAGTTAGGAACATAATATTGTTTTTTTTTTAAAAACCATGAAAAATGTCCACCCTGCGTTTAAGGTTTCCTGTGGAGGTTTTGCCCTCTGGTAGCCCTATGGAGTTGTGTGTTTTATCTCACAAACAAGAACACACATGAAGTCCTGCCAATGGTTTCACGTTATTTTAATGATCCTTAGGTGGTTGTAATAAGCAGAGATTCGTCAGATACTGATAGCAAATGTGGATGTAAAAAATTCTAGATTAATAACAAAAGTGAGGAAGGAATGGGTAACAAGTTAATTGTTTATTGATCCCAAGTGGGGAAATTACAATTTACACTGTTATTAATCTCTACACACAGGCCTGAAATACACACATGCTCAGGACCTATTCATGCACAAAATGGAGAGATGTCAGAGTGGTGGGGTTGCCAGCTGGATCAGCGCCCCGAGTGGTTGGAGGAGTATGGTGCCTTGCTCAAGGTCACCTGACAGTACCCAGGAGGTGAAGTGGCATCTCTCCAGCTACCGAGCCACACTCCGTACTTTGGTCCATACGGGGACTTGAACCAACAACTCTCCGGTTCCCAACCCAAATCCCTATGAACTGAGCTACTGCCACCCCCGTTATGTTTACTGGCAAGAAATAAAATCTTAGTTATGCAGCACTAATCTGAGATTACTGAATAACTCATGTAGCAAGTCGTTTTGTGTACACTGTAACAAATTTAACCTAAAATTTACAGTAACTGGTACTGGTGACAATTGTCCAACAAGTTACTGTGAATTATTTTTACAGTAAAGGTAGCATACTTCCATTTACAGTATTCATGTATTCACTGTATTATACAAAAAATTAAACACAACATAAGATAAAAAAGTAAAAATACAGTAGTTTACTGTACTATTTACAGTACTTTAGTGGCTATATTGTGATTTGTTTTTTGTTTACAGTAATTTGGCTTGGACTACTGTGATTTCAACTGTAATATTTAGACTACTGTGATTTTTGTCAAGGCGACAAGGTTGTAATGTACACTTTACATCATTCTACTGTAAAAATCATATACAGTAGTGTTACTATAGGAAATAACTGTAGATTTCACAGACATTATTTACAGTGTATAAGTCATCCTCTTTACTAAAACGGTATTATTTTCTAATGCAGGTACCTCAGGTGGAGAAATGTCTACTGTTCTGCAGTAGGTGTATTTTTACATGAATAAAATAGCTTGTAATATCACAAGGTTATTTTTGGGGAATAATGAAAAATGTATCATTTACAAAGAAATCAATGTAGATATTGTACAGTGTGTATATATATATATATATATATTCAAGAAACTCAAGGAAGCTTAGTTTTTGTAATCTTTCCTTTTTGATTTTACTTACGGTAGTTAACGGTGGAGACATTCTCCCTCACGCCGTTAACAAGTTTGTAACCTGGTCCGTTCCCATATATGATGGAGGTGAAGGGCTTCTGGTCAATATCGCTCAACATTGGGGCCAGACCTGTGGATGTATTAAACCCCATCATCACAACAGAACCCAACCACTGCACTGCATGTGGTACAACTAAGATATATGTACAGTACAGTACCAAATATTGTGTTTCCTCTGGCTGTGTAGCCTCCGAAGTTGAACACATGCGAATGATCAGCAGTGACTATAGTGAGTGTATCATGGAGGCTGGTCATGAGATCTGCCCGGCCAATGGCTCGGTCCATTTCCACAGCTTCATGTAGAGCCTGCTTGGCTTTGCCTTCATGGTGTCCGTGATCAATGCGTCCTCCTGAAAGAGGGGCAGATACAGGTATTTCCTGTTAGACTCTTAAAGACACAGTGCAATTTCTGATCCTGTGTCTCTGTTAGTTGTACATTTATATCTTGTTGAATATGCGTACAAATTCTCTTTTCTTATTCTATTAAATGTAAAAATTAGCTCTGCTGTGGTTACATGAATGCATTCGGTCAAATATGATTTTAGGCAACTAGGTAACCCTTCCCATCACATAGAACTGCACTTGACTGTTAACTGGTGGGTAGCTAGCAGGTGTGGGTGAAGGTGAACAGTCCTACAGCTCCATATTGCTAACATGTAAAAGTCCCATGACATGGTGTTCTTTGGATGTTTTTATAAAGACCTTAGTGGTCCCCTAATACTGTATCTGAAGTCTCTTTTATATAGACCTTAGTGGTCCCCTAATACTGTATCTGAAGTCTCTTTTATATAACCTTAGTGGTCCCCTAATACTGTATCTGAAGTCTCTTTTATATAGACCTTAATGGTCCCCTAATACTGTATCTGAAGTCTCTTTCTCAAAATTCAGCCTGGGTGCAGAATTACAGCCACTAGAGCCAGTCCCTCAATGAGTCTTCCTTAGCATGTGCCATTTCTGAGTCTGTAGCTTTTGAGGAGGGGGGACAATACCCCTGGCCACATATTCTGTTAAAAACGTCACATTACAGCAGTTAACCTGCAGCCCTTTGCTGTGTGTCATCCCCCCAACTCTCTCCCCCTTTCATGTCTGTCAACTGTCCCTATAAAAAAGGGAAACTCCCCAAAAAATACCAACTCTTGATCCACTGTGACTTCAATGCCGGGGGTATGAGTTGTTGTTCAAACACAACCATAGATTGTCTTTTCTCAAAAGGTATTTATGGCTTGGCACTCATATTGTACACACGAGAAGCGCTAAAGCATTTGCATAAAGACTGAAAAAAGACAGCTTGAGAGAGACAAGTTTAAACCGTGCCATCTGTCTCCTCTCCATAAACCTGATCTCCACTTGAACATTATGCTCGTTAGATTGTCGGATTCGGAAAGGCTCCATAATGCCGCCGTAAAAATGTCACTTTTATTTGTATAGCACCTTTTATTACACACAATCCCCAAGTGCTTTACATTAAAAACAGTATACACAAGACAATCAAAAACAAACAAGACATTACACACACACACACACACACACACACACACACACGCACACGATGGACCTCAGGCCTACTGCTTGGTTGTATAATCCTGCAAATAGTGTACAGTTGTCTCAGTAGAGATGAATGTTTTGAGAAATAAATGCTCTAAGTTTCGATATATATTTCAAATTGATAAAATGCTGTTTTGGTGATATTGGTGATTTTTGAAATTGAGCTCAGTTTTAAAAAAAAAAAAAGGTTTCTGACTTGCCCACTGTATTTCAGAGACACTGAATCCAGGTGAGAATGTATTTTTAGTAACATACAGTATGTATGTATTTTTCAATGTATTTTTATGATTTTTAGGACCAACCAGAAGAGTCTCACAAGGTTCTTTCACCTTCTTTTCAGATGTGTTATTTAACAATCCAGCAGGCACTCGGTTTGAAACATACTGACCAACAATCCCTGTCATACTTGCAGGTGTTTGACTGTAACCATGCGTCTTTCAACAGATTCAGCCAAGGACACACAACCTTCCTAAAGCAAATATTGTGCTGACATTGGCCATTCACAGATTTCTTATTCTTCTTCCAATGTCAAGACCAGACCAATACAGCCTTTTTGTAAGAAATGCATCATGCTTTATCCAATATACACTTTCTAGAATAAAAAGCAACTGATTCGTTTAAACCACAAAAGATTATCTTAGTTGGTAAATGATGTTTTATATATCATTGTTCCCTGACACCCAGTCCCATGCTGCTTTGTTTTTGATGAATTTTTATGTTTTTCCTACTTATTCATGTAAATGTTGCTGAATATTATATTGTTTTCATTGTATTATTTTAACTGCTGTAAAAGAAAGGTAGTTTATATCCACGAAGTTTCACTTCCGGGATTGCTCCATTTCTGGAAATTCCGCCGGATTTCACTCTTTTCAGCCAGATGTCTGTCACGTAGGGCTTTCTTTGTGTTGCAATTCCGAACTCCGGTGGATTTCTGAGGACTATGGTTACCTGGTCCTCAGATCTCTGCAGGGTAAATCCAGACAGCTAGCTAGACTATCTGTCCAATCTGAGGACTATGGTTACCTGGTCCTCAGATCTCTGCAGGGTAAATCCAGACAGCTAGCTAGACTATCTGTCCAATCTGAGGACTATGGTTACCTGGTCTTCAGATCTCTGCAGGGTAAATCCAGACTGCTAGCTAGACTATCTGTCAAGTTCTGATGTATTTCTTGTGCAATTCCCCACTTGAAAAGGACAGTCCCTCCACATGAAGATTTTAACTGGATTTCACTCAATAAACAGCCATGGGATCAGTTGTTTGTCTTTTATTAACCATTCCTTGGTGGGCAGTAAACAGGTGAAAAACCTCAAAAAAAGAGACGACAAATACAAATTATTATCTGAATTGACAGCCAAATTAAATAAACAAAACTATTCACCTTTAACTCAGATAAACAAATTCTTAAACAAATGTACTCAAAATAAATACCCAACATTTTTAAATTAAATGATGAGAGTCAGTATATGTTTAGCCAAATTCATAGCCGAATGCAATACAAGACATTCTTTACTAGTACAAAACTCATTTACAAACTTAATCCCTAATCATTAGTGTTAAGCTGTATTGTTCTAGTGAAGAATTCAAACTGTATGTTTTCTTGTCTTTTAACCAAGTATCTTTAACCAAATTCCTTTATTTGTATTGTTAAGATGTCCACAACGTTTAAATTACCTTTAACCCTTTCAATCACGTTCTTTCTCAAACAATTGATTTGGCTTCCTTACTTTTCCTTTATACCCCACTCGATAAAACCAAGCAGTTAAAGTTGCAAGTACCACTTCAACAAAGTCCTATCAAAGTTAACAAAAGGTAAAAGTCTGTGCTTTTCCTAGAGCATCTTGAATGGCCAATATGGCGCTTACCGGCTGTCCTTCACAGTTTTGTGGAGGGCTTGGTCTTGCACAATCACCTTGTTCACAAAGATGACTTTCCTTGGTCTTGTAAGTGCTATCAATGCTCCTTCCACTGTGGTTTGAATACAACAACAGAGCCGGGTACTGGCTCACCCAGATTGCCTGGAAGATTTGTTTCACCTGGTTCACCACTGATTGAATGGGAGGAGCTCCCAGGCAGTTTTTCAGCACACTATCTGTCCAATCTGAGGACTATGGTTACCTGGTCCTCAGATCTCTGCAGGGTAAATCCAGACAGCTAGCTAGACTATCTGTCCAATCTGAGGACTATGGTTACCTGGTCCTCAGATCTCGGCAGGGTAAATCCAGACAGCTAGCTAGACTATCTGTCCAATCTGAGGACTATGGTTACCTGGTCCTCAGATCTCTGCAGGGTAAATCCAGACAGCTAGCTAGACTATCTGTCCAATCTGAGTTTTCTGTTACACGACTAAAACTTTTAAACGTACACATGTTCCACCAAAACAAGCTCCTTCCAGAGGCTGTTTTGCAGGGGCACCGTGGATCTGCCCGGTGCTTAGCATCGTCCATGGAGAGTGTGATTGGTTTAAAGAAATGCCAATTAACCAGAGCACGATTTTCTCCCATCCTGGAACGATGCATGGATTAAATGCGGAGGAAGGTCTGGCAAAGCGGGACTAGCAGAAAGATTTTTAAAAAAATAGCTGCTTTTAAACCAACTGTAATTGCTGATTTCTTAATAAAATAAAGTGCTAACAAAATCCCCCAAAAAGTGCTGGTGTCCTTTCGCTGCTCAATCGCAGCATCATGTCATACTGTCTCTGTGTGTGGTTTTCAAGCTGCACTCGGGCACAGAGGAAAAAGCTCCAGGGGGTCACAAAGGCAGCTAAGAAAATCATTTGCTGCCCTTTCCTCTCTCAGGAAGAACTTTACAGCTCCCAATACAGATCCATGAAAACGAGAACAAACAGATTACATAACAGCTTTTATCCAACAGCCATAATTGCATTGAATAATGCTGCTAAAGTAGTTCCCACCACTTATCTATGTCAATAGGACTAAATGCAATTTTTAAGTGTGGACGCCTGTATGGGTGTGTGTATTTTAGCATTAATATGTATGCTGTAGTAACATTCTTTGTTTATGTATTTATTTATAACCTCATAGAAGTTTGGCACATGACTGCTGTTCTTAATTTTGTTGTATCTGTTACAATGACAAAGATATTCTATTATATTCTATCTGGTTTTATTAGTTTTATAGAGAAATTGGACAATTGTTTAAATTTAAAACTAGATCTCAAATAAGCCGGCATTCAACAGATTAGTTAAAAACATGCACCTTGTGAAAGTAATTTAAAGGTTTGAAGGAAGTTTAATTAGGAAATTGCAGTAATGAATAAACTATTTTGTTAAGAATCCTACTAACAATGTTGGGTAGCAACTGTATTAATAATAATAATAATAATAACAACTTTAATTTATTTGGTGCCTTTCAAGAAACCCAAGGACACTTTACAGAATGTGGCAAAGCTAAAGGAGGTTGTAGGCTGTGGTGAACAGGTGGTGTTTCAGGAGGTTTTTTTTAAATGTCCAGGGATGTAGGATTTCGGATTACTGCAGTTTCCGGAGGGATTGCGCCGCAACACTAAAGGTATTAGAAGACCTCCTCGCTTTAAGAGACATTCACTTGTTGTGGTTTGGGGTTATTTTTCCCATTTGGCCTTCCCTGTGTTTGTTTCAGTTTTCCTCCCCGGTCTTGTGTTGTTGGTCCTGTCTTGTGTTCTCCTGTGTCCGTTTGTTCTGCTTCCTGTTTTGTTTTGATAGTATGGTTTCCTGTCTCGTCTAGTCTTGTCCAGCTTTGCTTTGGGCCTGTCTGATTGTCCTACCCCGCCCTAATGTGATTCACCTGACATCTCACCTGTTCCCCATTACCTCGTCATCTCTTGTATTTTACCCGTGTGTTCCCTTTGTCTCTTGTCAGAGCATTTTGGTTTGTTTGTCTTGCCCGTTGACCTGCCAGTTCTTACACCTGTGATCCTGTCTGTCTTCCAGCGTTCCCCTTGAGTTTCCCTTGTGTGTTTTTGTTTGCAGTTGGGACTTTTGCCCTTCCCTGTGCCGGTATATGGATTATTGTTGGACCCCTCCTGTTTTGCTCCTGAGTTTGCTGGGCTAAAGCCAATAAACCTTTTTAAAGTTTCCCTCCACTCCGCGTTTGGGTCCTCCTTCCTACCTTATAACACTCACTAATAAAATATGTAATTTCTCTAACAAAAACAAAGACTTGAATCAGCAGACCAGCCTGACAGATCATTGTGAAACCGGTCCCAAATCAAAAGTGGAGGACGCCACAAAACTTGCCTTCAACGAGCAGGTAAAACCCACTGGGGTTCTTCTTTAGGATCTTGATGGCCACGTCCACCATCTCTGTCAGCGAGGGATCCGTGTTACTGTTCCTCTCCAAGTCGTATGGTAGATCCACAGGTTCAAAGAGACCTGGAATAAAAGAAGGCACGCTTCAAATAGAGACGGAATATGACAGAAAATAAGCCTGCAAGAGCTTCCACATGTGGCTCTTCATTTACACTTCAATGGGAGTTAACTTGAAGCTATAGTGCGTATTTTCTGTCTTCCCTATGAGGAATTCTAAGTAATGACAACAAAACTGTCAGCGCTTCCACATGATACAAGCCTTCCGTGATTGCGCAACACCCCCATCCCTCCTCCACGCAGTTGGTAGTAAGCAAGGAGGACACAGAAGATTAAAAAGCATGATGGACTCTTCAGAAGAGATCCTTATCGTCACTCGATTCACTAAAACAGTCACATATCTACATCATTTTGTAAATACAGCCATACTAAGAAATCCAAAGAGTTGTGTGGAGCCAATAGGCTTATTTAGCAACTCATCTGGCAATGGCTTGAATGTAACGGACATGAATGCTCTATTAAGAAGTTAAGTACTAAAGTTATAAAAAGTTAAAGGCAAAAAAACAGCAGAGGACAGTCATGTAAAACCACCTGATAAAAATCCCTTTTCACATTTCTATTTGCTCTATTTTGTCTTGTGTTGTGTTAGATAACAACAAGAGATGATCAGATACCATTTTTTTGCTTCCCGATACCAATTCTGATACCTGAACTTGTACTGATCCGATACCAGTGTGAATACTACTATCCCTGTATGGATGGGTTATGATTTCTATCTTTGTTGTCTGTCTGGTTGAGGTTAAACTCTTTGTGAAACATGAACAAAGTCAGTTATAATAGGAAAAGAATATAAATAAACTACTTTAACGTAGATTTTCTTTAGGGCTTATGTTGCATCGGATTTCAATTCAATTTTATTTATAGTATCAATTCATAACGAGAGTTATCTCGAGACACTTTACAGATGGAGTAGGTCTAGACCACACTCCAGAATTTACAAGGACCCAACAGTTCTAGTAGTTTCCTCAGAATCAGTGCATAAACTGCAGTACATACCAATACCAGTGTTTTAGGCAGTATCGGAGGTGATACTGATACTGGTTTTGGTATGGGAACATCTCTAATGACAAACGGGTGCCGTAATGTATCTTCAAGGGGTAAAAATCTGATGTTGTTCATTGGGAAACTTCGCAAAAGTAACCAGGAATGGAGAAGTATTTCCTTCTTTTATAGAACTGTGTAGATTGAATTATTACTTTGTTATCACTATTATTATTACTTCAATTTTACATTCAGTCCTTGGCGTGAAATTGGAATCAAGGATGCAGGGTTTGTGGAAATTGAAAAAAAGAAATGAAAAACTACATAGCAAGGGTGGCCAGTGGGTGATTTTTGAAAAATATTGTGGCAAAAAAATGTGTCTCTTGTTGCTTTTAATGAGAATACGTTTTTTTAAAAAGTATTCAAGTTAACTACTTACAAACTGTGCTAAGGACAACTTTTAGTTCAAAGGATGAACAGCTGAAAAAGGGAAGAAGCAGAGTGGAAAAACACATCTAAAGAGCACTTCAAAGTCTTTGCTTTGAGGGATCAAAAGACTTCCCATTAACACAGCATTCAACTACGACCACAATTAAGTTTTCCTTGGATAAGGCAGGGTTCATGAAGAGAAATTGCGTATTACACGCAAAACATAAATCAACAGCACATGCACACACGAGTGGCTCTTCATTTACACTTCAATGGGAGTTTCATAATGACACTGAGACTGAAAACTCACCCAGTAGGTAATCCACGCTGTTAGGGTTCAGTGATAAGAGCTGCTTCTTGTTCCATACATAATGGCCTTTCTGCACAAAGACACAAATGTACAGCGCTAGTGTGATTGGTGGCACTGCAGTTACTTTGAAATTTGGAAAAGGTAATTGGGAAGATAAAAGAGGGAGCAGAGAAACGAGAGGAGCAAAGGGAGACATGTACTTTGTCCTTCACTCGGTCGGTCCACTCCTGCACCAGGTTTCTGCCGTCTTTCCGCGTGCCGCTGTGCTTGGGGACGTCGGGGTACTCTACATCCGACATGTTCTTTGGGAACATGTACTTCCTGCCTCCGCCCAAAATCACCTAGAAAGCCACAAGAACAGAAGAAAAGAAATTACAATCTTAGTCATAGCGGTTTTACTGTTACTGCTGAAATGACAACCGTCATTAGCAGATTTTATTAGCTGTTAGCTACGGAATTAAGCTAATGAATTAGGCCATGTTGTAAATAGGGTCTCCATCTTAAAGTTAAATGTTTCAATCTGATTGGTTTTTTGAAAAAGAACCATTTAAAGATGTCTCGAATATAGGCTTTTTTTATGAAATGTTACACTATTTGACAAGTCCAGTTTTTCAGGTGACAGAAGTCTTCAGGGTCTTCAATGTTTTTTAAGCCAAGGACCCCTTAACTGGAATTTGACAGTGAAATCTAAAACCCAGATTTTTGATCTGCAGGTCAAATTATGGGAACACCTGCACTTCTCAACCCGCAGGAGCTTTTTGAACAGGCAACAATCAGGCCGGCTAAGACCATTCTGTCTGATAACTCATGTTTTGTTTTGTTTTCACAGTTTGACCTGTTGAACTCAGGAAAGAGGTGCAGGGTTCCTTTGTGTAAGTATAATAGATATAAGCACTCATTTGTCCCTCTCGCAGTAAAGCTCATTAATGAGCAGCCATGAATGTATGACTATGATTTTTTTTATGTATATCTGTGACTGTGATGGATGAAAAGGATGAAAAAAATTCTTTTTAGTTTTTTCTTGTTTTGAAGTATGGCCCTTACCTTATTTTAGTATAGAAAATCGTAAATCTGCAATTTGCACAGGCCCTCGAGTCGCCCATATGTTGACTGTATGTTTGTCTTTTAATAGTTTTTAACCCTTGTATTGTCTTCACTTTCGAGACCCTCTCGTGACCCGTGACTTATTTGGGGTTTTAAAAACAATTCGGAAATAAAGTTTTACTTCATAATCTTTTAACAAATATTGTCTTTATCTCAATTTCAAACAATTGAAATAACATATGTTTAGGGAATGCAATCAGTCTCTACTAGCACACTATTAAACATGGAAGTGGGGTTTGTTTTTTTGTCATAAGGTTATAATTCATGTTAAAAATCCACTATGGAAAAAACATAAGTGGTCATATCAAAGGAAAATAAGGAAAAGGTCGTTGATTTTCAGGTAGAAATAATGTAACCCGTACCATTTTTTTCTTCTTGTAAAAATTTTAAATGGGTCAATTTGACCCGAATACATTACAAGGGTTAACCCTGTGCTTGTCGTTGTCTTTAACTTTCGCAGCTAAGTAAGTTACTCAATGTCCAAAACAAATTTCTCCTTAGGGAGACCAATGAAAGTACTTTGACTTTGACTTGGAAAGAGAGCTGGATCAAGGACCCCCTACCACATATACTGTATTAAATTAAGTTGCATTTTAAACTGGGCCTTCAATAACTTTTAGGGCGGCCTAAAGCCTTTATACATACATAGCCTAATAATTGTTGGCATGATTTTATATATCATGTTTTAATGTTAGACATACATCTGTAGATGGCCTTAGTGACTGCCTTGACTATAGGCCAGTAAATTGGATTCATGTTAAGACTTTTTCAAAACAATTTATCAATAATTTGGAGGCCCACTTGCATTGACTGTGAGGACCTCCAAGGGGTCTGGGACCCCCTGTTGAAGATCCCTGCACTACAATGACCACCTGAAACTCAGAGTTTTCTAGTGATGTATACTTTATAATACGTTGTGTATTAGAATTTATGCTTTTGACTCACATCAATGTTAGGGATGTTTTCAAAGAGTTGCCTGGCGATGTCCTTGCAGCCGTCCTTCAGAGCGTCCTCTGGCATCTCGTTGTCCGAGTACCAGTCTCGGTCCACGCTGTGGGCGTAAGCAGCGCTGGGCGTGGCATGGTTGACTCGGGTCGTTGTCACTATTCCCACTGACTTGCCTGCAACACACACACACACACACACACACACACACACACACACACACACACACACACACACACACACACACACACACACACACACACACACACACACACACACACACACACACACACACACACACACACACGCGCGAATTAGGACTGAGTCAGTTTTTGATTAAAGAACATGTTAGAGGTACTTTAGTGTTACATACACACACATTCACTCTCTGATCTTAGCATACTATTTAAGCAGTTGGACATTTTGTATTCCCATCCTGTATATATTCAAATATTTGTTCTTATATTTTATTGTATTTTATGTATATTTCATGTATATTGTATGCGTGTACCATATATTGTATCCTAGTATTTCATTTATATTCAAATTCTGTGCTGTGTGACTGATTTTGCTGCTGTAACACCATCATTTCCCATTTTTGGGGATCAATAAATATCTCTCTATTTATCTTAACCCATACTTCAGGGGAGCAGTGGGCCGCCATTTCCAGCCCGGGGACCAACACCCCAATCTGACCCAGTGCCTTGATCACTGACTGGAGACACATGTTTTTTGATGGTGGGGGGAACTGGAGCACCCAGTGGAATTCCACTCAAACATGGGGGGAACATACAAACTCGACACAGAAAGGACCCAGAAAGACCTGGATTCGATCCCAGAACCTCCTTGCCACAGTGCTACCCACTGGGCCACCATACCTAGATGACCTACACCGAGATGTATTCCCAGCACGGTTTCTTTGCAAAAACGGAAGTACTGCAAAGGGGGGATTTTGTATTAAAACGACTAACTTTGCTGAAGCTTCATATCAGTTTTGGTTGAAACTGAGGTGTGGATTTTGCCCCACCCCCCCCGATCTCTTACAGGAAGGAATTGGCTCACAGTCAGTATGGACAGTAAACTATTTCAATTTACATATGGGTGTGTGAATATTGTATTAAAATAGAAAAAGACTAGGGCACTGTTCTAGCTGGTATGGGGTGGTAGTAACTCAGTTGTAGGGAGTTGGGTTGGAAACCAAAGGGTTGCTGGTTCAAGTCCCCATATGGACCAGAGTATGGTGGTGGACTGGTAGCTTGAGAGGTGCCGGTTCACCTCCTGGGCACTGCCAAGGTGCTCTTGAGCAAGGCACCGAACCCCCAACTGCTCGGGGCGCCTTTCCATGGGCAGCCCCCCCCCTCTGACATCTCTTCATTTAGTGCATGAACAGGTACTGAGCGTGTGTGTAATTCAGGCCTGTGTGCAATAACAACACAGTGTAAATTGTAATGTCCCCTTGTGGTACTAATAAAGGATAGCTTATTATTATTTTATGTTATTGTTAGCTCACCTAGATGAGCGTGCGCCTCATGTACCGAGGCTCAGACCTTACCGCAGCGGCTGCGGGTTTGAATCCAACCTGCAGCCCTTTGCTGCATGTCGTTCCCCCTCTCTCTCCCCTGTCCTGTCAAATAAAGGCCTAAAAATGGAAAAAGACTGACTGAACCTATCCTTTAATCCAGGGATCTTCGACAACGGGACTGGGACCCCTTGGGGGTCCTCAGAGTCCAACTTATTGTTAATTTTTGACAATTTTTTAAAAGTCTTAACATGAATCCAGCATATTATTTGCAAATATGAACCCCCACTGTTTACTGGCCTATAGTCAAGGCAGTCACTAAAGCCATCTACAGATGTGTGCCACATGCATGTTTAACATCTACCGATGTATGTTTAACATTAAAACATGATTTATAAAATCAGGCCGACAATTATTAGGCTATTTGAATAGCTTAGGATTCTAAGCTAAAAAAAATGTGTATAAAGGCTTCAGGCTGCCCTGAAAGTTATTGAAGGCCCAGTTTATTATGCAACTTAATTCCATACAATATATGAAGTAGGGGGTCCTTGATCCAGCTCTCTTTCAGTTAAGGGGTCCTTGGTTTAAAATAACATTGAAGACCCCTGGTTTAATAATGTGAAATCCTCCGGTTACTCCATAGATGCTGTATGTATAGCTGTCCACTGCTCCTGATCCTTAGAATGGGTTCAAATGCAGTAATTTAATACCACGACTTTGTCTATGTGACAAATAAGAATTCATTTTGTTTAAGAATTTGTAAATCGTGAGAAAACATCTCAGAAAGTTGATTTCAAGAGCACTAGATTGTGCAAGTGTTTTTTCAGACAAAACAAAATGCTGCAATGTTCTGTGAAGTCCAGGTCCCCGCAAGAAAATTTGGATATTTTGCTAAAAATGATTTTTTGGATGTCACCTGCTACCTCCATGTTCCTACCCTCTGCTACAATTCTCCATGTCTCTCTCTCTGTCTGTCTGTCTCTCTCTCTCTCTCTCTTCCTCTCACCCCCAACTGGTCAAGGCAGATGAACCCCCCTGAGCCATGATTCTGCTCCAGGTTTCTGCCTCTTAAAGGAGGTTTTTCCTTGCCTCCTGTGGCCTAGTGCTTGCTCTTGGTGGGAACTGTTGGGTTTCTGTAAATAACATCTAGAATATCGTCTAGACCTGCTCTTTTATGAAAAGCGCTGTGATGTAACTGTTGTTGTGATTTGGCGCTATATAAATAAAATGAATTGAAATCGAATTGGATGTAAAAAGTCAAACTTTAAAGGCAAAAAACCCAAGCAGAGGACCGTCTTGTGAAACGACCTGATAAAAATCCCTTTTCACATTTCTATTTGCTCTGTGCCAGATGTCAGCTGCTGCCCGCCGTGTTCCCTGAGAAATGACTGGATTTCTTATTATCTGAGGCCCCTGAACCCACACTCCCCCTGACCCACTCCTATTACATCCCCACTGTTACTGCTAATAAACACGACGTTTATTCAGTTCATACTTTTATTCAGTGCACAG
>NC_045736.1:30918108-30920849 GCF_008692095.1 Etheostoma spectabile
GTCAGGGGTACAGTCCTATCCAATTAGTGTTGGACGGAATCCTAACCTTCCATCTGTATTAGTGATAAACTACCTGCTCTAGAGGGTACCACCATGAGTGCGAGGAGGAGAGAACACATTCAGCTTTACTGCTTCCAGGAAGGCATTCTCAGAAGCAGATCTTCTGAGCGGATAAGAAGGGCAATAAAAAAGCAGCTCAGGCCCACAGATAACATGTATGTGACAGGAAAACAGGTTATTACAAAGAGCAGATTGCCCTGAGTGGAAGGGACCAGGGATAGGTATGGTCAGGATGGAGCTGTGTATTTGTAAGACATGGAGGGATTCTAGTTAGGAGTGCACCAATCCAGGCTCTGTGAAGTAAACACACAGGAGTTCACGGATGAGCCAACTGTGCAGGACCACAGGGAGACAACAAGCAGAGAGGCACGTTTAAACAATGTAGCAGAAAGCTCAGATGATGGAAAACACGAGCACACACACACACCAGGGCGCACGACCCCAACACGTGTAGGGGGAAGCATACAGGGAAGTGGTTGCCCATGACCAAAGTGACAGATCAGTGTTGGGACCTCTGTCTCTTCTGCGTGTTTAAAGTCGCCTGTCTTTATGAAAAACGATGACTGTGATAGAAATCCAGAGAGGAGAAACACACATGCATAGGGAAATGAACCCGAGAGGCCAAAGGAGTAAGGGCAAGGAAAGGAGTCAAGTGTTGTGTATAATGGTTGATAATCTACATGAGTCTGCATGAAAGGAGAGTGATATACTCATAACAAAAGACATTTCATTTGATGCCGCCAAACAGGAGGAAATAATGAGTTGGTACAAAAACAATGTATTTGAGGAAGTTAATGATGCAGGTCAAAAGTGTGTCTCTACCAGATGGGGCTGTAGTCTCAAGGATACTCCCAATGGTATAGTGCCAAAAGCACGACTCGTAGCCAGGGGTTTTGAAGAGCTGAATATTCACGAGCTGCAGAAAGATTCCCCAACCTGTGCTTCTGAATCTCTCAGATTATTATTAGCAGTAATATGTCAAAACAAGTGGCAAGTCAATTCCATGGACATCAAGTCTGCTTTCTTACAGGGCATGCAGTTGTCCAGAGAAATCTATGTCCGGCCCCCTCCTGAAGCAGAAAAGGGAAATATTCTATGGAAACTAAACAAATGTGTCTATGGCCTTGCAGATGCATCACTGTATTGGTACAACAAGGTGAAAGAAATAATGCTGAGTACAGGTGGAAAAATGTCTCAGGTAGATCCAGCAGTATTTTATTGGCTGGATGAACAGTGTAAAGTGATTGGAGTACTTGCATGTCATGTTGATGACTTCCTTTGGGCAGGCTCGGAAACTTTCACAACAGAAGTGATCCCTACGCTGAAGTCTGCATTCCATGTTGGGCGTGAGGAACATAAAAAATTCTGCTATGTGGGAATGGACTTTGTTAGTAATAATGGTGTAGTTCATGTACATCAGAATAGTTACATTGAAAACCTACAGCCTGTCCAGCTGCAAGCAGCACGTGCTGTGCAGAGAGATGCCTCTCTTAATGAAACTGAAAAGGTCAAAAATAGGCCAGATACTATGGGTTGCAAAACAAACCAGACCAGACATTATGTTTGATGCAAGCAACTTAGCGTCAAATATAAAAGATGCCACAGTCCAGTCTATTCATGAGACAAATAAGGTCCTCAGAAAGCTTAAATCTGAAAAGGTGTCTCTCAGGTTTCAGCATTTGGGAAACAGTGATGCTCTACACGTTATTGTTTTCAGTGATGCTTCTCTTGGTAATCTCCCTGATGGGGGTACACAGGGGGGTACATTGATTGGTCTAATGGGAGAAGGAGGGAAGTTTTCTCCTCTCTCTTGGCAATCTAAGAGAATCAGACGTGTTGTGAGGAGTACTCTGGCAGGGGAAACTCTGGCCATGTCAGATGGAATAGACAATGCTATTTTTCTGGCCACCCTCTTTTCTGAGCTCACAAGTGGAAATGCAGAACAAAATGCTCCTCCGTTGATATGTGTAACGGACAATCACTCTCTGTTTGATGCTCTCAAGTCAACAAAACAGGTCACTGAAAAACGACTAAGGCTGGAAATAAGCAGCCTAAAGGAGCTTATACAGACTAAGAAAATAAAGAAAGTGCTCTGGTCAGACACAAAAACTCAACTTGCTGACTGTCTTACCAAAAAGGGAGCCTCAGCTCTTGTGTTGTTAAAAGCACTCAGTGAGGGACTGTGGTGCTGTTGAAAGCACTCAAAGCTAAGAACAAAAGGATAAATTTAAAAAGCAGTGTACATTTTATTTGCACATGTAACAGTTTTATTTTAAGTTGTAACAACTGTGGCCATTGTGCGTATATGTTTTTTTTATTTGTATGTATAAAACATTTCTTTGTATTCTCTTAATTGTTTAAAGTATAGGGAGATTGTTAACATGTTATTTCCCCTCTACACTGTTCACTACGGCAGAAGGTTTTCCCAGTGTGTGCAGGTTGGCGCATGCGTGGAGTTGTGTGGTTGGTTGTGCGGTTCATGGTGGACACGTGTGTCCAAGCTAGCTGTGCACTCCTTTTGCCCATCACTGCCATCAGGTTCAACATGTTGTATATTAAACCAATTTCTGGTTTCATCAGGTCATCAGGTTTCATAAATGTTACAGTCTGACCTGTTTTTAATTTTACACCAGCAGAAGAGACAGAGTTGCCACCAACACTGTGATCTGTTTCACTTTGTG
>NC_045736.1:30921112-30923659 GCF_008692095.1 Etheostoma spectabile
TTACAAATACAACAGCTCCATCCTGACCAATAACTATCCCTGGTCCCTTCCACTCAGGGCAATCTGCTCTTTTGTAATATACCTTGTTTCCTGTCACATACATGTTATCTGTGGGCCTGAGCTGCTTTTTTATTGCCCTTCTTATCCGCTCAGAAGACTCTGCTTCGGAGAGAGCTTACTGGGAACATGTAAAGCTGAAATGTGTCTCCCTACTCTACACTCATGGTGTCCCCTCTAGAGCAGTAGTTTATCAACTAATACAGATGGAAGTTAGGATTCCGTCCAAACACTAATTGTATGGACTGTACCCCTGAACATTCAGCATACTGTTCTTACCCTGAGGGCCCAGTCAAGGGCATGTGCCAATCACATCCTTTCTCTCGTTTGACCTTCTGATGATCTCAGTCAGTTTGTTATGTCTCTCGAGCAATCCGTTGCTCCAGGGGCTGTATCCTGCTGTTGTTTTTGTCTCAATGTTAAAGTTTTCAGCCATGTCTCTGATCTCTTCGTTGTTGAACTCTCCACCATTGTCACTGTACAGCCTCTGGGGGGCGCCATGGACACTAATCCAAGTGTGAATGAAGGAGTTGACAATTTCAGATGACTTCTTTGTTTTCACAATGTTTCCTGCGCTGAAACGTGTGAAGTGGTCGATGATGTGAAGATACCATAAACCTGGTTCCAACTCATGCAGGTCCATGGCCACTGTCTCATTATATTCTGAAGCTAAGAGCAAGCCCACAGCAGGCTTTGGCTTTGTCTTCTTGTACTTCTGGCATACATCACAGTCATATACTATTTGTTGCAAGACGGTAAAGCATTCTTTGTCCTTGTTCCCTGAACTGCGAATGAGCCTCTGTAGTCTGTCTGCAGATGCGTGACCAAACTGTTTATGGAGCTTCAGAAGGACTTTGTGTTTCTCATCTGGGGACATATTTTCTGTTACTGTTACAACTTCTTCTTCAGTTGAACCTTCTCCAGTTTCTTTGTCTCTGATGTCAACACAGTAATGTCCAGAGCTAGTGAATTCAAGAGGTATGGATTGCTTGAACATCACTGCACTGTCCTTTTCCATGTCCAAAATGGTCCCTGCCTTCTTAAGGGATGTTTTACTCAGCAGAAGTGGAATGTCAACCTTGACAACTTCACTTTCAATGTGGCATTTTGTTAGTCCTATTTTAGCTGGTAGTTTAACCTTTCCTGTGGACTACACCAGATTGCCATCTCCGAACCGAAATGGTCTGCAACTGGGAGTTTCTGTTTGCATCAATTTGTTCACTTGATCTTGGGTGAGGTCATCAAGATAGCTTTCCAGCCATTTCTCCCCACACACAGTACGGGTACGGCAGTGTCAATAATCGCAGATCCCAATGATTCAGTCATAAATATCTCAGCATCTGACATGGAGGCCTTTGTAAACAATGTAATGTTACATTCCTCTACATTTGCATCTTCAGTTATTCTTACTTGTTCAGTTTTCTTGTGAGGACAGTCTTTAGCCCAATGAAACGTGCATTGGCAAATAGCACATCTGGATCTCTTACCAAACTTATCCAGTGGATTAGTCCCCGATAATGGCTGCCTTAGTTGTCCACTTTGCCATGTTGTGTTCCGTTTTCCTCTTCCTTGTGGTCTTTGTTCTGTGAAAAACGCCACGTCCTGGTTCATTTGTATTCCGTTTAATGAACCTGTCGTTTTTCCTCCGAAGATCCTTTTTAGAGCCGACTTCATGGAGGAGAACTTCACTCCGTGCAACCCGTCATGGAGTGTCTGCTTTTCTCGTCGAGACAGCCGTGTCTAACAGCTTAAAAGCCAGTATAGCATCAGAAGCGTCATATTATACTTTTTCATCCGGTTGTATTGTTGTTCGAAGTCAATTATGTAGTCCGTCATAGAAACGGAACTCTCTTTCGTTATGCCATCAAAATAAGAATAGGCTTCATATGCGCGGTCCTTTTCTTCCTTTAAGAACACGTCGTCCGTTTAGCTAACAACGTTTTCATACCGTCTTCACTGTCCAACTCTTCAGCGGGTATTCCCATCGCTGTTTCACGAGCTCTCCCCTCAAGTCCCAAGGCAACAGCAAGGGCTTGTTTCGTCTTGTCGAGGTCGGTAACCCTCGTCCAGATACTGACTTCATTTTTCCAACACTCGTATGGTCTGGCTTCATCAAACTTCGGCGGAACTTTATAACTAGCTGCCATCTTATAACCATCCTCTGCTACCAATGTTACTGCTAATAAACACAACGTTTATTCAGTTCATACTTTTATTCAGTGCACAGCTAGCTTGGACACACGTGTCCACCATGAACCGCACAACCAACCACACCACTCCACGCATGCGCCAACCTGCACACACTGGGAAAACCTTCTGCCGTAGTGAACAGTGTAGAGGGGAAATAACATGTTAACACCCACCACCGCCTTCGGAAAATCCATACTCCACACCCCTTGTCCGTGTCTTGGGTTCCACAATAAACAGATTAAATAACGCCGTATCTGTTGTGGTTTGGGGTTTAGTTTTGGGTTCTTTTCCCCCTTTTTG
>NC_045736.1:30923669-30923799 GCF_008692095.1 Etheostoma spectabile
CCTGTCTTGTGTTTGGTCTTGTGTTGCCTCATGTTCCCCTGAGTGTCTGTCTGTTCTGTTTTTCTGTTTTATTTTGAAGTCTTTAGTTCTACTTCCTGTGTCTTCCCGCTCTTGTGATCACCTGATGTTT
>NC_045736.1:30923809-30925119 GCF_008692095.1 Etheostoma spectabile
TTCCCTGCCCTCTTGTCACCTGCCTCTCGTTACCTTGTGTATTTAATGTCTGTCCTTCCCTTGTCTCCTGTCAAATCCTTTTGTCCTGTCAACATGTGCCGTCAGTGTTCCTGTTGGCGTCTCAAGTTGTCCTGCTTGTCTCCTCACTGGATGTCTTCCCTGCCATTGACTTCCCTGTGTGTTTTCCTCCCTGTGTGTTTTCCTCCCCTTGAGTTTTTGCCAGCCCCAGTACTTCGGTTTTAGTTTTTTTTTTTCCTCTCTTAGATTTTGTCTTTTTGCTTGGACTCTGTTTTGCCTTTTGTGGAAATTAACCCTTCTGAACCCTCTTCCGCCTGCCTGCCCCTCTCTACATTTGGGTCCTCCATTCCTGACACTGTCACAGTATCCTTGAAGGGAAAAAAAATCCGATGTTTTAATGATTTAGCCAAGAAACATGTTAAACTATTTCAACTTTACCCTAATGAGTGCCTCCGTTTCCTTAAACCCTTGTTTACGTTTGACTTTAAGTTGGTTATGGCTTTATGGATTTCTGCTTTGAACTGATTATCGAGATTGAAGCCACTTTTTAACCCATGTGCCAATGGTTTTATATGTACCAACAACTCTACAAACAACTTGCAATATAACCTGCTCTAAGGATAACTTCAGTTCAAAGGGTGAACAGCCAAAAAAGGGGAAAAAGCAGAGTGGAAAAAACACATCTTAAAAAGCATGACTTTCCAGAGCACTTCAAAGTCTTTGCCTTGAGCGATCTAGACACCCCGGAGAGCATTTCCACATCCCATAAACACAGCATTTAACTACTACCACAAGAATTCCTTGGACATCAAACGCAACGTAATTAAATTGATTGCAAACATCTGAAAATGACATTTCTGCATTCCCTGTAGACAAAGAAATGCCTGTAAAAAGTTATGTGGATTAATGTCACTCTACCTGCTTCCTTAGCCCATCTGAGGATGGAGGTGACCTCGTTGCCCCGTGTGCTGTTACACTGGGATCGGACAGCAGCTGCACTCACGCCCACCGTGCCCTCGTTGGCCTTGACCCCGCAGAGGTAAGCTGTGGCAGTGCCAGCACTGTCTGGCACCTGCGCGTTAGTGTTGTATGTCTGCAGAGTTACAGTGGTCAGAATTCAAATATCAAACAGGGTCATTGATAGTTAATAATAATACATTTTATTTATAATGCACTCTTCATCAATAGATCTCAAAGTTCTACAGTTAAAAAAAAAAAAGGAGTAAAAAAAAAAAAGATTCAAAAATGAAGCTATTCTTAGAAGAGAGGATAAAAAACATCTAAAGGGGACC
>NC_045736.1:30925129-30925273 GCF_008692095.1 Etheostoma spectabile
CTAAAAAGAAATGTTTTAAGGCCTTTTTTAAAACACTCAGTGGATCGAGGTGCCCTCAAGGTGTCAGGGAGGGCATTCCACAGACGTGGGGGCAGCAGCACAAAAGGCCCTATCTCCCATTGTCCTGAGTCTGGTTCTGGGAAT
>NC_045736.1:30925283-30925494 GCF_008692095.1 Etheostoma spectabile
AGGAGGTTTGAGTGAGTGGAGCGAAGGGAGCGAGTTGTGTTCTCTGGTTTGATGAGTTCTTTGAGGTAAGGGGGGGTGCATGTCCATGGATGCATTGATGTGTGAGGAGGGAAACCTTGAACTGAATCCTGGTGGAGATGGGAAGCCAGTGTAGTGAGTGGAGAATGGGGGTAACGTGCTCATGTTTCTGCACTCTCATCAGGATCCTAGC
>NC_045736.1:30925504-30934328 GCF_008692095.1 Etheostoma spectabile
TGAATGTACTGAAGCCTCTGCAGACTCTTTCTAGGGTTGCTCTAGTTGCTCTAATAGGCTCGGGATCGGGGGTTTGTGTGATGTAATTAGTTTGGACATGACCCCAACTGGACTGGTGCTATTCCCACATTAGCACTACGTCAAAATGCTGAGTTAAAGGATAAAACTGGCTTTATAATCAATGTAAGCAAATCCCATAAAAAAGGCCAAAAACAACAATATTTTATCTTGACCCCATCTGTGGCTTTCAGCCTCAGTTCCATTGGTTCCTATCGAAGATATACAGTATATTCCACATTCATATATTTTTATGTACTGTATATATGCTACAGTTAGAAGTTTGTAGTTTGAAGCCAATGTTACTCAAACAGGAGGAAATATTACATTTAATGGTTACATTTACTGCACTAAATGCAATCTGCACAATTTATATCTATTTACATATTTATCATACTATTTAAGCAGTTGCACATTTTGTATTCCCATCCTGTATATATTCAAATATTTGTTCTTATTTTTCTTCCTATTTTATGTATATTGTATGCATGCATATTGTATCCTAGTATTTCATTTATATTCTGTGCTGTGTGACTGATTTTGCTGCTGTAACACTATAATTTCCCATTTTTTGGGATCAATATCTATCTATCTATCTATCTATTTTCAGCAACGTATTAATACGCATCAATGTTTTTTGACAGACTAAACATGCATTTTACATTCCTGACCTTGGGCTGTGGGAAATAGTAATAATTTTTACTAATTTATTCCATTCTATAGACTAAGTGATTAATCACTAATGAAAATAATCTTTAGTTGCAGCACTATTACACTATACAAGAGCAGGACGGTTTTCATTTCTTTAGATTATGGTTGTGTTTGAAATTGCATACCAGGGCTCTAGTAGAGTCTCTAGTAGAGTCCAAGACCGGACTCAAGTCCGGATTCAAGTCCGTTTTTCTATGGTCTCGGACTTGTCTTGGACTCGCTAGTATTTGGACTCGGACTTGTCTCGGTCTCGACCACTGGTCTTGCCCAATATGGCTTTTGGTCTGGACCGAGTCCAGGTGTCTTTGTTATGTTGATAATAATATTGGAGGGAAAATGAAACCCAAAATGATTGTCTTGATACTGTCATGCATAAGACTTTTTTTCCTGTCCTGGACTCGGTCTTGACTTGGACTCGACTACTCTTGGTCTTGGACTTGGCTTGGACTCGACCAAGGTGGTCTTGACTACAGCCCTGTTGCATACTAACAGTTAACAATAAAGTATGCCATTACCAGCAGAAGCATTGCTCCAGTCCAGCTTTTTTTATGTTAAGCGAACCTCTAAACCCCGTTGTTGAGGATAATTTGGTTTTGTCGACTGTATTAGTCCAGGAAATTCTCAGTTTAGTGTCCAGATTGGTATTCACATAGTATTTACAGATAAGGCATTATTTTGCACTTGTAATCTGATTGATGATACCTTTTTAATCTAATTATAAAGGGGCATTTGTAATCAGTATTCAGGAAAGGTTATGAAATGTCCACTTCACTAGCCGTTGTGTTTTTAATAGACTTTTATGGCACCGTAAAACAAACGATATCAGGCTTTGGCTGCACATACAGCACTTATTAGCTGGATGAAGTAATTGTTGGTTTGAGTCTTTTTATGGGATTAGTTTGGAGTAAGAAAAATATAGAATATCACCAACTGGTTCATTTAAGACTGTAGTTTCCCATGATTCATGAGGTATAAATAATCAAACTGCCCTATGATTTCTGGCAGTCTTTTTTATCAAATCTGCAACATAATACACAGCCAGTGGGACGTGATACAATGAACGACCTTGTTTCCAGTCACAGCCTGGTCAGGAAGCCATTAATAGCCCCAGCGAGATCGATACACTGTGCCATATTGTATAGAAATATAATAATAACCGAGTCAGACCTTGGCCAATGACACAAAAGGGAACTTGTCCATCTCCAGCTGCGTCTCTTCTCCGCTCTGTCCGTTCAGCTGACCCTTCAGTATTCGAGCGGCCGTCACCGTGGGAACGCCCATCCCTAAGCACCAAAAGCAGGTCGACCGTTAGGACAGCATTAGAGTTCCCTCAGGGCAGGAAAGAAAGCGACTACACATGCATGAGAAACACACTTTCATCCACTGCTGTGCTCAGTGTGCAACATTGTTTTCTTTGACATGGTAGAACAAGATGTTCTGCTGTAACATAAATATAATCTTAGATCAGAATTACTTCAAAAACAGATACTACCAAAAAAAACAAGATGAACAAAACAGATACTTGTAAGGTCAAAGAAAGAAAGATCTCTGCAGTTACTCTGTAACATGAAGGATAATACTTTTCCATGACTTTTTATCGGTTCGGTCTTGCAGTACACTACACCTTTCTTGTGCACAGGATGAAAACCAACACTTTTGATTTGCCCCAGGTCTAGTTTGATCACTTACAGCAGTGGTTCCCAAACTTTTTCAGCTTAAGACCCAAAAGAGAAATTTGGTGTCTTCCCGGGACCTGAATTTACAAAAATACACCATGAATCATTGTAACATCTACATTTTTAATCTGTGGAGAAAAGACGGAACAAACCATGAATTTAAATGTATATGAAGTATATTTATTCCATTATAAAAGTAAAAAACAAACAGAAAAGGTCTCTTTTTTTTATCCTTTCTGTGTCTCACCCCTTTCTCAACTCATTTTCTTATCCCCTGCTAGGATAAGAGAGGAGAGAGAAAAAAAAACCACAGCATCTGAGCTGAACAGACCAGTGTAGCAAAAAAACGCTCACTCACATAAGATTGATATGCATCTTAGTCTGCCAACTGACGACCCAATAAAAACGGGTCTGCAACCCATTTTGGGTCCCGACCCTAAGTTTGGGAAACATTGACTTACAGTAACGTTGGAGACTGCCATGCATAATCAAAGTCTGCACGTAACACAAAACCTGAAGCTTAAAGGGACACAAAGGAAGTAGTCTACGTGCAGCTGAGGCTCGTTTCTTTAACAGAATCCTGGGATTTTCCCAGTAAAAGGTAGAGACAAAGTCTGGAAACCATTTTCCAGTTAGGTAATCATTCCCTGTAGTGTCACGTCAACATTTCTTTTTGCCTGTGATTCTCTAACTACGCCGACATGGCCGTGCATGCAGCAGTGCCCAAGAATGTCATGTTGTGCCCATAGTCCAAACAGAGAGCACATGCCAGATGGAGAGTAACAATTTTTGTGTGACTAATGAGAAAACAGAAGCCCAGTGATCTGGTGGCAGCACACTTGTTTTTTTTTGTGCCATTCATTCCCTATCATCATTAAATGTTTCACTGGAAAACCTAAAACAAATGTCATTCATTTTCTGCTGGATCCTCGTATCTACTCAAAATGTCAAAAAGGGATAGGTGTGTCTTTTCTGATGAGGTAACTGCAATTTTAAGCCTTCTGCAGTAAGGTTACCTTCCAGCTTTAAGTGGATTTACACTTTATTTTGAAGGCCATTTCATAATTTGCATAATGATTTTGTGGCTTACCATCTCCGAGGAAGAGGATGAGATTCTTTGCTTTGTTTGTATTGAGATTTTGCAGCGTCAAAGCGTTCTTCAGGGTCTGCTGGGCCCACGTGTTCCAGTACTTGGGATCCTTCTCCTGTTCTGTGTATGGAAATACAAATATAATATAATAAAAATATAATAATAAATAATTCTGGTTGCTTACCACAATGGGAGGTTAGCCAGAAAATGAAAAATGTCTGTTATGATTTCTTACAATCCAAGTTTTTACAGTATGTCTTTTCATAAAGCCTTGGACATTCTGTTTCCCATCATGTAGGACAAAAAAGGATCAGATCCTCACAAAGCTCAGACCAGCAAATGTGTCAACATTTTTGCTTTAAAATTACTCAAACAATATATGGATATTGAGTCATTTCAGCTCTAATAGTCACCAAATCATCTTAAAGCGGCATAAAAATCCACAAGATTAGAATCTTTATTCCACAAATTTGACTAAGTTCACCTATTCTTATCAAATGTGACGGCCCCACAAATACACATCCATCCCCTACAGAGCAGCCGGGTGGCCATTTTTTAGAAAAAATGTATTTAAACAGCTGAATTCCTTTTTCTTTTTTTCTTGCGCCACCACAGGAAATCTATTTGGATACATAAACCTCCTTCAAAGGGTCCCAAACATTCTCCTACAAGCTTGAAAACCCTCCAGTGTGTGTTGAACATTGCATTACAGATTGCAGCCGGGTGGCCATTTTTTTTGTTTTTAGAGAAAATGTATTTAAACCACCGAATTCCTGTTCTTTTTCCTTGCGGCGCCACAGGAAATCTACTTGGATACACAAACTTCCTTCAAAGGATCCCAAACATTTTCCAACAAAATGAAAACCCTACAGCGTGTGTCGAACATTTCATTACAGATAGCTAGACATTTAGTAGTTGTTATGTTGTTTTTGGCCGCAACTGACCGACAAAAAGTAACTCACCTGGAAATTTTGGCTTTCCCAAGCTTCCCAACATCAGACAGGAGCATATGATGAGCAGGGCTGTCACCTTCATGTTGTTGTCTCAGTGTGGCTGACGCGTTCCACCAGACAGCCTTAACATGCCACTTTGAGAAGCTGAGGAAGCCTGTGTGCAGTCGCCTCACAGCTGGAGCGAGAAGAACCAAAACACACACCGGTCATTAAGTCTGTGTCATCTTGTCACGTACTGACATACTGGTTTAATGCATATTTACTCTGTCAGCTCTATTCAGTATTTGCTCATGCTTTACCGCTTCAAACATCCACCCTTTGTGTTCTAAGTGACCCACACACAGTAGTCACAGGCTTGTCCTGTTGAACTGGGAAATCCACTTTGCCCTGTGGGACATCAACATAAATGATGAAGATAAGGGGTTTTACCTCTGAATCGCCTTTTGCTGGATTGTCAGTTACTGGCTGTTTGTTTTTTTGTTCATATATTTATCTTCAATTTGTATAATTCTTGCACTGTTTTACTTTTTAATCTCCTTACATTTGCACCACTGAAAATAGCACATATATATATAGTGGTGTGAAAAAGTGTTTGCCCCCTTCCTCATTTCCTGTTCCTTTGCATGTTTGTCACACTTAAGTGTTTAGGAACATCAAACCAATTTAATCAGGCCTGGGTGTGGCTAGAGAAATTGAACTCAGGTGTGGACAACCACAGTTATAGTACGTTTTAACAAGGGGGGGCAATCACTTTTTCACACAGGGCCATGACGGTTTGGATTTTTTTTCACCTTTTATAATAAACACCTTCATTTACAAAATGCATTTTGTGTTTACTTGTGTTGTCCTTGACTATTGTTTAAATTGGTTTGATGTTCCGAAACACTTAAGTGTGACAAACATGCAAAGGAACAGGAAATGAGGAAGGGGGCAAACACTTTTTCACACCACTGTATACTACAATAGGGACAGCTATCTGGGGTAGTTCTGGTGGCTTGACTTTCACATTGCCAATGTGTTTTTATTCTTTATTCCCGTGTGGATTGTTCTGTCTGTTTGTCTGCTCTATCCATCTATATCTATATCTATGTATTTATTCTGTGTAGAAGTAAAAATCCTGGCTGATCTTTGTTCTCTGCTTATGCTGACTGTGGGAATGTTGTCTGGCCTGTTGAGAATGAAAAGGATATGCTTTTCCTGACGTTTCTGGGAAAGGACAATCTGACCTGAAAAATATGAAGGAAAAGCACCGGACCGGGAAAATAATTGGGCTGACTTTCATGAACAAAAAAGGCACAGAGCAAATCAAATGCTGTGTGTAAGATGTATTTTGGAGAAAAGATAAAACTGCGAGGGGGAGATTTGAGGTATTTGTGCGACCTTGGTTTAACAATGGTTTGAGGAACCAAGGATACCTGGAATACATCCAGCTGATGACCGCACCACCAAGAAGATGGGACAGAAATGGATAAAGGAGAGGGTTTTAGGTATGGTCTCCTGGTGGTTACCCTCTGTGGCTTCTGTCCCGCAATTTCACTGAAAATGATTTATGAAGATTTTTTTTGCTATTTTCTTGAAATCCCAGCTCTTTTCTAGTTGAGGCTGTTGAGTCCGGTGATGTCCTGTCCAGTCCAACGCCCTCTAAAACTGCCGAGGAAATAACCCCGATATTTGCCTGTTTCTGCCTTATATCAGCTAGACACACACACAACTCATCTGTGTAACACATTCACCTTTTTTTCCCATTTTCTCGTAAGCACGCACATTGTAATTGGAAGCTTACACTCATCTCTTCCAGTTAGCCTGGCGTATTTCAACATGTTTTTTCCACTTCCCTTATTCCTCTCGCATACATCATGTTCATATGCTCTCATAATCACTTCATAATCCCTTTTAAAAAACGTAATCTTCATTCTGTTTTACAGTAATAATTCACACTTTTAGTTGATACACTGTAATTGTTACATTTTAACATATCACATATTGTACTCTACATAATCAGTTGAAAAGTACTTCTATTCAGAATTTCTATTGGTTACCATAAGGATTCTACTTATTTATGTTATTAAGTTGGAAAGTGGGCCTACCCTTAAACCCTGATGAGCTCTGTGTTTACGTTTGTCCCTTCAGACCCTGTAGTCCGAGCGTTGTGATCTCAACTTACTTGACACTTTCTATCTATTTATCTATCTAGCAAATTTGCGTGATTGAGCAATTTTTTTAAATGCGTCATTTCATAGAACGCTCAGGGTTTTTTTTGCAAAGCCAATCTAAAGCTCCGTAAAGCCCTGTCGGATGAGCCAGTCAGAGTTGTTCCCTGCACCGTTCAGCTTATTTTATAGATGGAGACAGTCACCAGAGGACAGAGTAACATGAGAAAAATTCAACAGATAGCAGTCGGTCATACGGCGGTCTCAAGGTTTATCAGTTTACCAGTAAACGCAACATTTTGTCCCGTCTGTGTTATTCAGACAACAGCAGTGACCAGTGCTAGTCGGTGCTTGTAAGCGTTTGTTTGCTCACAGGGCTCTAGGGTGCTAGTGAGCGTCTGTTAGCTCACAGGGCTCTAGGGTGCTAGTTAGCGTCTGTTAGCTCACAGGGCTCTAGGGTGCTAGTTAGCGTCTGTTAGCTCCCAGGGCTCTAGGGTGCTAGTGAGCGTCTGTTAGCTCACAGGGATCTAGGATGCTAGTGAGTGTCTGTTAGCTCACAGGCTCTAGGGTGCTAGTGCGTCTGTTAGCTCCCGGCTCTAGGTGCTAGTGAGCGTCTGTTAGCTCACAGGGATGTAGGATGCTAGTGAGTGTCTGTTAGCTCACAGGGATCTAGGTGCTAGTGAGTGTCTGTTGCTCCCAGGGCTCTAGGGTGTAGTGAGCGTCTGTTAGCTCACAGGGATCTAGGTGCTATGATGTTCTGTTAGCTCACAGGGCTCTAGGGTGCTGTTAGCATCTGTTAGCTCACAGGGTTCCGGTTGTTTGTTAGTGTCTGTTGCTCACAGGGCTCTAGGGTGCTGGTTAGCATCTGTTAGCGCACAGGGCTCTGGGTGCTAGTTAGTTCCGTTAGCTCACAGGGCTCTAGGGTGCTTGAGCGTCTGTTAGCGCACAGGGCCTAGGGTGCTAGTTAGCGTCTGTTAGCTCACGGCTCTAGGGTGCTAGTTAGCGATGTTAGCTCACAGGGCTCTAGGTGCTAGTGAGCGTCTGTTA
The DNA here is from genome assembly GCF_008692095.1 of Etheostoma spectabile. NCBI lineage: Eukaryota > Metazoa > Chordata > Actinopteri > Perciformes > Percidae > Etheostoma > Etheostoma spectabile. The sequence continues at coordinate 30,933,189 of NC_045736.1, forward strand.
GCTCACGGGCTCTAGGGTGCTAGTGAGCTTCTGTGCTCACAGGGCTCTAGGATTTAGTGAGCGTCTGTTAGCTCACAGGGCTCTAGGTGTCTAGTGAGCGTCTGTTAGCTCCCGGGCTCTAGGTGCTAGTGAGCGTCTGTTAGCTCACAGGGATCTAGGATGCTAGTGAGTGTCTGTTAGCTCACGGGCTCTAGGGTGCTAGTGAGTGTCTGTTAGCTCCCAGGCTCTAGGGTGCTAGTGAGCGTCTGTTAGCTCACAGGGATCTAGGATGCTAGTGAGTGTCTGTTAGCTCACAGGGCTCTAGGGCGCTAGTGAGTGTCTGTTAGCTCACAGGGCTCTAGGGTGCTAGTTAGTGTCTGTTAGCTCACAGGGCTCTAGGGTGCTAGTTAGCATCTGTTAGCTCACAGGGTTCTTGGTTATTTGTTAGTGTCTGTTAGCTCACAGGGCTCTAGGGTGCTGGTTAGCATCTGTTAGCGCACAGGGCTCTTGGGTGCTAGTTAGCGTCTGTTAGCTTACAGGGCTCTAGGGTGCTAGTGAGCGTCTGTTAACGCACAGGGCTTTAGGGTGCTAGTTAGCGTCTGTTAGCTCACAGGGCTCAAGGGTGCTAGTTAGCGTATGTTAGCTCACAGGGCTCTAGGGTGCTAGTGAGCATCTGTTAGCTCACAGGGCTCTAGGGTACTAGTTAGCGTCTGTTAGCTCACAGGGCTCTAGGGCGCGAGTAATATTTTCCGGTGCACCTAACGTCTTTGCATCCCCTGCAAAGTTGTTTATATCAATATGGTTTACTTTTGCGTTACGTGACCCATTTCTTCTGTAAAGCAGCGCCGCCGGTCCACACTTCTGACATTTGTCTACAGTTTGTGTACAATTATTAACACAGCTGTATATTGTTGAGCATGAGAGGCAAACCTGAATTTGTACCAGTGTTTCCGTTGGTAACCCTGCAATCGCAGCCGCCACGGCGAAGAACATAGAAGTTATTGAATAAGATGTGACCCATGGCCGGAATATCATAGTTCATAAAAGTTCACCGCAGTGACAATACAGACATTTCATACATAGACGTGTGTAACTCCGCTGACCCCCATTCGACCCGTGCTGGACCCATTCATAATGAGTCAGCCGTCTCTCTGTGAGTAG
>NC_045736.1:30934338-30934689 GCF_008692095.1 Etheostoma spectabile
CTCTCCCTAGCTCTTTTAATCAGTTATTGTGGAAAACAAGTGAAGGAGCTTTCTCAAAGATACATTAAAAAATATATATATATTCTACACTTTTTATTTCAGATTTTCATTCACATGTGTTGCAGCTTTGTGTCTCTACAACATACAACTTCAACATAAGAAGAATGTAGCAAGATATGGATGTGAAAGCAGTTATAAATAGCCTATGGGACAATAAAATATGTTTTGGTTAAAATCAACAAATAATCGTGATCACAATATTGATCAAAATAATTGTGATTATTACTTTGGCCATAATCGTGCAGCCCTACTATCTATCTATCGATCTATCTATCTATCTATCTATCTATC
>NC_045736.1:30934699-30936016 GCF_008692095.1 Etheostoma spectabile
ATCTATCTATCTATCTATCTATCTATCTATCTCATAGGCTTTCTAAATAAAGAAGGCAGGAGAATGCCTGTTTTCATGTCATCAAAGATATTTTTATGAGTTATGTATAACCTGGTCTTTGTAAAACAATAGTACCGGGGTCGTCAGGCTTTGCAGTCGAAACAGAAGTGGTTGGTGAAGTTAAGCTGGAGGCCTCCCTGTGAATGTAAGTGGTCACAACAGGGGCCTTATGGGTCCGGGCCAGTCAGGCTTTCATCTGGAATTATTCACACCATCCTCCCTGTGCTTACACTCGAGGTCCTTTTAATGGGATTGAGCGCCATAGCACTGAGAGGTTTAAGGGCCATAACAAAGCCGATTAGCCTACAGTAACAGCGAATAATTGACTGGACACGTCCACCCCATAAAGGTCAACCCATTAGAAAAAAAAACTCCCCATACTTTTATTGCAAAAATAATCATTCACCTGTCCAATTCAGACTTTTTAAGTATGGACAAGGTTGTGCGCAGACATCTTTAAAACCGTTATGTTCCAATTTGCATGATAGTACGACATTATATTGTATATTGCATGTTGTCATGTGCGACACACAGACATGACTCCAATACCTTTGGAGTCCTTTTCGTACTGACTGTAATAAAAGAGCCTATAAAGACAAGTTTGTCAGACTTGCTCAGACTGGGAACTGTGCCGGGCTCCATCTGGTTTCCTGAAAAATAGACAAGTCTGAACGAAAAACAAAACTCCAGCCAGGAAGGAGTTGATGGATATGATAACAGGGTTCAGTATTAATCAAAGATGACATGCCTGTTGCTTTTACGACTCCTCGGACGCATCGGCGCTCATTAAAAGCGACCAGGTCCAGCCAGGGGCAGTGAACCAGCCAGTCTGCAGCAAAAGAAGCAAAGCAATGCCATCACGGCCACCAGCAGGATGCCAGACAGGACAGTGGTCAGCATCACATGGAATCCCACATCAGGCATGATGTCACCGAGCACTGGGCTGCTCCCATGTATCCAGCTTGTGTCAAATGGGGTGAAGCTCCCTGCAGCGAATAACTTTTCCAACTTCCTGAGCTGCAGTTAAAGCCTGAGGCCAGTCACACAGGCACTTAAATGTGTCACTTCAGCAGGTAGCAGCTGTAAAGCAGGGATTAGGCTGCTAAACACGATCAGGGATGCAGGGCTGATAGACGAGAGGCTCACCTCCATAAAATAATGTCAACACTAACATTAAACATTCCCAGGTTGGGTTATCTTCTCTCTCTGTTCACTCAAATTGGATGGATAGATAGATAGATAGATAGATAGATAGAT
>NC_045736.1:30936026-30936298 GCF_008692095.1 Etheostoma spectabile
GATAGATAGATAGATAGACTTTTCACTGTAAATTTACAGTAATATACTGGCAGTAGCTTATTTACAGTAAGCATACTGTACTACACTATTTAAAACTCCCCTGCACGGCAATTAACAGTAAATACCTGTAATCTGCAACATTCTGCATAGTGCTGTAACATTATTATTTTCTCCCAGAATGCATTGCCACTTACAGTATGATCTTGTATAATATTAAAACAGTAAGATACTGTGAAATTTGATCCGTAAATTTACATTAAAGGTTTACTGGA
>NC_045736.1:30936319-30952819 GCF_008692095.1 Etheostoma spectabile
AGATAGATAGATAGATAGATAGATAGATAGACTTTTCACTGTAAATTTACAGTAATATCTGGCAGCAGCTTGCCAGTAAACTGCTTTTTATTTACAGTAAGCATACTGTATTTTAAAACTAACCCTGCACTGCACTTAACAGTAAATACCTGTAATCTGCAACATTCTGCATAGTGCTGTAATATTATTATTTTCTCCCAGAATGCATTGCCACTTACAGTATGATCCTGTATAATAATAAAACAGTAAGATACTGTGAAATTTGATCCGTAAATTTACATTAAAGGTTTACTGGATAGATAGCATGCTAGTGCAAAAAGTACAATGATTGGTGTACCAGTGCAAGCAAGTCCAGTTCAAGTTCGGTCCAGTGCCTGCAGAGCCACACAGGGTAGTTATGTGGGAACTTGTTGCCAGGGGGGTTGGGGTGGGGAGGGTGGGGGGGAATTATGTGTTTTGGCTGCAGTTGGAAAGAAGCTGTTTTCTGAATCCAAACACAGTTGCCAGTTTTCAGGCAACTTGGTTTGCTTCTCACACCAGGCTGCCTCACCCAAAGTCTCGTATGCACCCAGAATAACTAACATCCAATCTGGATTTCACACTGAAACCAGGGGGGGGGCATCTTACTTCTTTTAGTTTCTCTGTTTGAGTAAATATCACATCTGTCACTATGTGTGACTATTTAGCTTAATAAATGATACTGATTGCATAATCACTGTGTCAAAAACGTCAAGGGTGGTGTCAGTTTAAAGTAACCTCCAAACGTTAAGATATACTGTATGTATATGCAAAAGTCCATGAAAATAAAAAATAAGATATAAATAGGGATAAATGGCACTTCCATAACCTACTGCCTAAATCAGTACTATCACGTTGCTTTCACAAAGTACAACACAAAATCCAGTATGGCTTGAATGAATGAATTATGAATGAATGAATTAGCCTACAACTGTACTGTGCTATTGAATCCCATCGAGGACCAGCACTTAATCCGGGTATAAACACAGCTGATCTCGGTGAAACACCCAGAATAAAAATCTTTTTAACCATTTAAAACCCACGCTGGGTTATTGGACATTGCATCAGAACATGGATAGACTGGCAGTGATATTCAGAGCAGATTCTGAGAGGAAAGATGAACACAAAACATGAACAACTACTACTCCGACAGCGCGTTGCTCCGACAGCAACCTGTATCTTTGTTTTTGTTTTTTTAAAAAGAAAAAAAAGTTGTATTGTCGTTTGACTTACTGGATGCGCCGGGACCCAGATCTATATCCAAACGTGCGCGCAGTCCATTCAATCCTTCACCTTGAAACGTGTGTCCGTGTCTCTGCTTGCAGTTCTTCTTATGAGGCCACAGTTGTTCGATTGTGGCTCTGGGGCTCTGAGAATAGCGGTCTGTATCCCAAGCGGGAGGAGAAGGAGAAAAAACCCTTAGAAATAGCGCTGCCATGCTGCTGCTGGGTGGAGATGGACCGAGAGCTCCGCCTGTCTGACGACCGATGCACTGCTGCAAGGACAGAGTCCATCTATCGGTGGGGACGGCACCATTTAACCCTCATGTTGTCCTCATGTTGTCCTCGGGTCAAATTGACCCGTCTTCCTATGTCAACGTTCTTTTTAATTCCCCCAAATAACATGATGGATTCCACCCAACGCTCTTTGCCAAGTACAAATCTCTACTTTCATTCATTTTGGGGCGTCTTATTCAATTTTATAGCATTTGGAGAAAAACCAATTCAAAAATTGACGTGGTTTTGAAATAGTGTTGAGTAAAAGTTGACATATTCCAGTCTGTGATTATCATCAACATCCATTCCTTTAATTTTAGTCTCAATAATTCCTAATTTCTGCTTTTCTAACTCAAACATTAGGTATAATTTCCTATAAATGAGGTTTATTGACCATAAATTCCAAAAATAACTGTAAATAATAGTTAATAATGCTGTATAGTATTTGTTTTTCTGTTTATTATGTATAGTATAATATTATACATGGACCAGTCCCTGCATGGACCAGAGTACAAAGTATGAGTCGGTAGCTGGAGAGATGCAACTTAATTTAATTTTAAAAAATTTTTAATCTGTTTATTGATCCCCAATGGGGAAATTACAATTTACACTCTGTGTCCACACTTTGTTGGTAATCACACACACAGTCCTGAACCACACACACACTAAAGGAGAGATGTCAGAGTGAGTGGGCTGCCAGCTGAACCAGCACCCTGAGCGGTTGGGGGGGGGGGGGGGGGTACGGTGTCTTGCTCAAGAGCACCTGGCAGTGCCCAGGAGGTGAAGTGGCATCTCACCAGCCACTAATCCACACTCCCTACTTTTTGGTCCACACTGGGACTTGAACCAGCAACCCTCTGGCTCCCAACCCAACTCCCTATGGACTGAGCTACTGCCACCAACTTCACCTTCTGAGCACTGCCAGGTGACATTGAGCAAGGCACTGAACCCCCCCCCTCCCATCTGATCAGGCTGCTGGTCCAGCTGGCAGCCCCCTCACTCTGACGTCTCTCCATTTGTACATGTATAGATCCTGAGCATGTGTGTGTAGTGATTGTGATCGATAAACATTATGAATTAGTATTACTGTTCATTTTCAGTTTTGACCTGGGAGGACAAGGGTTAAATAATCTTCTGGGGGTAGCCGTTGGACATCATCTTGATCATGTCTTGATTGAACTCTGGTTTGTTTGCATTTCTAAAAAAAAACAATCATCTGTGTGTATATTGTGGCGATGGATGGGACATCAGTCATCCTGTCACTTAATATAGAAATGTGCTCAAAACAATGTTGCTCCATGTTTTCATCCATGTCTCCATACTATAACCACAGGATACCCTGAGAGATTATTTTATATTTTCATCACACCGCTTCTGATTTACAGTGTTTTTGTGTGTGTATGTTTTTCATCTTCAGAACCGTTTTTTTTCCTTTTTTTAAATTAAAGATTCATATCAAACACACAACAAGGCACACTGCAAACATATTCAGTCAATTCTACAACATGAAGTGAACATGGAGTACAACATTGATACATAAAAATATATATATCAGAAATAAAGGGAAAATAGACCAAGGGACTCAGCAGTACTAAGGAATACGTTTGCATAACTATTCATGAAAAAAAATTTTTTTGTTTTTTTTGCAACATTTCAGGGATTGTTGTTTTAAGAAATCGACATGTGTGTATGAAATACGTTGCCATTAAAATCAGATGATCTTCAGAGCCGTTTACGCCCGCGCGAGACAGGCGGGAGATAATTTCCGGGGTAACGGAGCACGTTCCACAGGGAGGGGAACTATCTTGACAGTGAAGCGCAGACTCTTTGGTTGTTTCAGCGGAGGATCCCTCGCTGTCCCCCCCAGTCAGAAAGCACCGGAGTCCCGGAGAGCGGCGGCCGAGCGTCTGACTGCAGGGTAAGAAGAACATGTCCTCTACTCAGATATACCATAAATAAAGAGATATAAATTAAAAAAACAACAACAATGACCACATAGCCTGTTATAACGTATGACACATCACATGCGTTAGGGTCTACGCTGGAGTACGTGACAATGTTTTACTACGGCATTTCGCAATAATGTAAATTTACGTTAATTTTGTGATTATATTTCTCACATAGCTTTGTAGTAGGCTATGTAACGTTGTATACGTGACCTATACTCTAGCTTACATGCAAATTATTGTGTCAATAACCCTTTTTCTGAATCTGTTACATGAAGTTCTGTGACCTTAACGGACCGCGGCGGCGTTGTGTTTTGATCTTTTTTACGCGGTCTACGGTTTTAATGTCGTATGACATTAGTGGACTACTTCGTTAGGGACTTAATGTCATTGCTGCTTGCGTTTCAAACTGTTTTCCATTTTTACTCTAGCTCAGTAGGTTTGGTACTGTCAGTGAGTGAAAGCCAACATAATGTCATTTCTAACACCCTGCAAGCTAACATTTCAGTAGTTTTCAGTAGCCTCTATGCTAAATAAATCTAACCAATACCACATCTTACACACCAAAGGTAGTGTGTAGTGTTTGTTTTGACTGATTTAATGGTAGCAGTATTGAAATTCTTTAATTAGGATAACCCCTTGAGATGTACTATCTCAATCAACTAAGAAGACTAAACTGATGTTGTTTAGTAACACTAGGAAGGTTTTTCAAGTTCCTCTTTCTGTGGTTACTTTGACTGGAAATGTCATAGAGGGGGTTCATTCTTATAAGTACCTTGGCATTTGGCTAGATGATGCCCTCTCTTTTAAGCCTCATATAGACAACCTTGTAAAAAAAACTTAAACTCAAATTGTCCTTTTTCTTTCGAAATAAATTTAGTTTTTCTTTTAAAGCAAAAAAGCAGCTAGTCACTGCAACATTTTTATCTGTCTTAGATTATGGTGATATGGTGTATGGGACCGCCTCAGCACAGTGTCTGCATAAGATTTACACTGTGTACCAGGCGTCTCTGAGATTTATTACAAATTGTAAAAGTCTAACCCATCGTTGTGACTTGTATTCCAGAGTGGGATGGTCATCGCTGTAAAACAGGAGATCAGGGCATTGGCATATTATTATCTATAAGGCCATGCTAGGTCTGTTGCCATCGTGCATCAGTAGTTTAATCACATGGAGAAGTGTTGGTTCCTATTCATTGCGATCAGATGATCACTTGCTGCTCTTTGTTCCATTTGCCCGTACAAATCTAGGAAAAATGGCTTTTGTCTGCTCCGCTCCTTCTGCATGGAACTCTTTGCAAAAAAGACTTGAAATTATCTGAACTTACTTCCTTAAATGCTTTTAAATCCAGATTGAGAGAACCTGAAATGACCCGTTTACATTGTAAATGTTTTTAACTGTCTGTGTTGTTATACTTTTATAATGTAATTGATTGTGTTTTTGCCTGCCTCTTGGCCAGGACTCCCTTGAAAAGAGGTTTTAACCTCAACGGGACTTTCCTGGTTAAATAAAGGTTAAATAAAAAAAAAAATATATTCACCCAAACGGAAAAAATACATTGCACATATAGGCCCACAAACAAGATAAGCGACACAAAACAGATCATAACATGTTCATTCAGAATATAGCCAAACGTTAGGCTACTGTAAAATGTCAGTGTTAAGGGTGTTAAAGTCTGCATGTGCAGTTAGTGTGAAAGTGAGTTGCCAAGACATGTTTAAACAGTCTGAAAGATGAAATACACACATTCATATTTACTTACTTACTGTCTAAATGTTAGCCTGAGCTCATTTATCACCTGGGGTCTTGGAGAGGAGATTGTAAACAACTTATATGAACGAGATCAATAAATCCTATCTTAAAAGCAAACACTAACTTCGAACATAAACCGGCGTAGAGAACCAATGGCAGATTCAAAGTGTCTCACTAACGTAAACTGGTGTGCTTGTGCAACACGAGCCCACCCAAAAACACACAATGAGGGATCATCTGGTTCATCAGTTGAAAGGGTGGAGAGAAAACATCATTTATGGAGCAATTTGAAAAGCAGAATTTGCAAAGTGCTTCACCGAAAGAGCACATTCAAGCTATTCAAATGGAAAACAGCTTTTGCAAACAGCTGTAAAGACAATTTATTGCCAAAATAAAGATTCCATCCCTTTAAAGTCAGCTGGGCAAGACATGACGTCTATGGTATTGTTATCACAGGCAGATATGTTGTGTCTTCTCACTATGTATTATTTAAGGACTAGTTCTGCTTTGTTATGTGTTGGTCTAACTCAGTTTAAAATGCCAAAATATGGCGCTACAAATTCAAACCTCACTGCTGAGTTATTATTAGATGGCTTGCTTCAGGGGACAGTTTTTTTGCGCGGGCATGAAATATGAGAGACAAAGGTCGCTAGTTGTACAAGCTAATGCCTGAGTGATTGATAGGTTTAATAACAGAACGCGGCTCTGGATGGAGCTTGGTTTACTCTGCAGTTATTCATTACCTAGGTGTGAGAGTGAGAGTGCTGTAGGGCGCCATAACAACAGCAGGAACAGGTAATCTCTTGTTATCTGTCTATTTTGCATGGGCTGGAAATGTCATTGTAAGCAAGCTTCCATGTGCCACTCCTTTTAATTCTGACCTTATTCTGAAAAAGAAAAGTCAAACAGGAGCTTAATTATGGGTGACGTAAAACCCCATAATTCACAGTTATTTTTAAATATACCATTATGTAGAAACATTGAATGTAAATAGAGCGTTTCATGGTGTGTTTACTACCGTTTGGCTGCTTGCAGTAGTTATAGGGCATGACGGTGATACCGGGGCCTGACTGGGTGATATTTGATCATTGCACATACGTCAGAGTGCCTGAATGACTTAGAAGAATGACTTAGAGTACTCTGTCACACAGGAATCTGAAGAATTTAAGACCTGCAGCCTGCATATTAATAACCACGTGAGAGAAAACACAAGCTCTTTATTGTTTTTTCAAAGCCACATTGCACATGCATGACTAAAAATAAACCAATCTGTTTTTGTGATCAAATTTTTATTGTTATATTCAGAAAAAAATGTAAACATAACATTCAGGAACAGTTACAACCAACACACTGGGACATAGTCCCAGGGCCGCACAATAAAAAAAAGGAAAAACCGGAGGTAGGGAGACAAAACAACACATGCAGAAACAGACACACACAGACAGACACAAGACAAGGGACAAATCACACACACAAACAAAAGAAAAGGCTACAGCATTGCCTTCAGGGACTCAGCGATGCTGTGCCAAGTCTCCAAAGTCTTCCCCGGGGCTCCACCCACACCAGCCGTTGAAGTTTCCATGTATGTGACATCCAAAAAACAAAAGATCCATGAACGGATAAGTCATGAGGCGGCTTCCAACGTGTTGCAATCATCCTCTTAGCAGCTGCAAGTCCAGTAAACACAGCACGTTTTTTAGCTTTAGAGAGCTGAAAGGCTGACAAGTCATTCATAATTAAAACATTGACAGTTACAGGCACAGTAACATTAATCAAGGTGGAAATTTTGGATGCAATGTTGACCCAGAACTGACCAACAAATAATCCAAAAAGTGTTATGATTCTGGTGAATCAGTCCTACCTTTAAGAAAGACTACCCTTGAGCAGGGGAATGCTGATTGACTGGAAAAGCTTTTTTGTGTGTGATACTTCATTATCAGGGTGTTTTCTGGGAGGAAATCTCTGTGTGCTGTGAAGAGAAAGACTTTTCCAGTGCTGACATGACGTCAGAGGTCAGGAGCTAAAGCCTGAGACAACTCTTGTCTTATCTGTGGCCTTCAGGCAGCCAGAAACACGGGGGACTGAGCACCAAAGATAAAGTGTCGGCGCTGCAGTGGCTAGCGGCTGTATTTGTGAATGTCTTCATGTTGATTTGGCATCCATGTTGGTTTGTTTGCATTTGATATGTGAGTGTACAGTCACATACAAGCACATACTGTACATAGTACAGGGTGAAGACCTGGCGTACAGGTCAAGGACAGTACATGGCAGCTCTGCCACATTGCATAGAATACCACCAGGGTTAAAAAGTCAAAAGTCCAAATTTTAGACCAAAAGTCTTTAGTTTGCGACGTATTACGCTCAAGGTCTTAAATCATTTTAGACAGGTCTTTATTTTCCTACGTCCATGGAACTTTAGAAAGCGCTTGAGAATGTTATTTGTTGAGTGCGTGGTGTCTTTTGCTAGTCCAAAAAGGAACTTGTTGTACTATGACTACAAATGAGACCAACATGCAACTGGAGCTGGGCAATATATAGATATCATATTGATATATGAGACTAGATATTGTCTTAGATTTAGGATATCGTAGTATCCTAATTATCTTTTCCTTGTTTTGAAGGCTGCATTAAAGTAAAGGGATGTGATTTCCTGAACTTAACAGACTGTTGTAACTGTCTATTATTTGCCTTTACCCACTTAGTCATTATATCCACATATCTACTGATGATTAATTATCAAAATTCTCATTGTGTGAATATTTTGTGAAAGCACCAGTAGTCAACACTACAATATCGTTGCGGTATCGAAATTGAGGTATTTGGTCAGAAATATTTTGATATTTGATTTTCTCCATAACTCCTAGCCATACATGCAACTTATATTGCAGCCAATCAGCTTTCGTGTCATTTGGGGCGAGCCACTTTCAGATTACTATCACAGACATAAACTGGGACTCTGACATCTGACGTTTTGTTATATGTTGTGATATAGGTCTTAAATTTCATTCATAGTGGCCTTAAAAAGTCTTTCATTTGACTTGGTGACACCTGCAGAAACCCTGTAATACTAATACTACATAATGTAATATTAGTATTGTACCCTCGTGTCCTGTGCTTACTAGATCTTGCAGTAAGGAAGTCGTGCGGTCACGTTTACCTTTGACACAGTGACATTTCTGGAATGTTTTTTTGACAAAAAGGGTGAACTGAGCCTGAAGAGGAAGTTGTGCTTTGCTCTGGTTGCAGCATGTGTCATCTCTATGTGACTCAAAAGCAGAAGTTGTATTTCAACAGAAACACAATGACTCCAATCACATATAGGTCAACTAATGGTTCAGACAGAATACGAGGCTTAGATTGTCACTTAGATGGCTTCTGGCGTGTAGTAATTACTGTTCCTCTGTGGTCTGAAACCACATCTTCTCCCTGCATCTGCCTGGCTTACCATCGCGGTTAACTCAGTCGCCTTTCATCGTTTCAAAATGTGTTTACTGCCGTCAAACAAGGCTGTAAATCACCGGCAGTCTCCTTCCTTCCCGTCAGCTTAGTGTCTTTACAATATATATTTTTTTGTCTTCTATAAGTTCTTGTCTGTTGTCTTTTTTCTCTTCAGAAATGAATTGCCAAACCCAGTACACAACAGCACTGTATGTGCAGTACCCAAACACAAACACACTGCTGTTATTTTTGGACCAATGCCCCCTGCACCTCAAGTAATCTTGTGGTTTGCAGGATCAGTGACGTGTACTGATGCGTCATTGTGGTTTACAGCCTCACTCAAAGGCCACGGCCTCGCGTCGTTAACAAGAACCCTGGGATTGTGACCCCCACCCACCCACCCTCATACTGTACCTTAAAAGCTTTTCTCTTTGCACAGACATCTATACGGGTGAGTGGGACACAAAGGGAGATTTACAAAGTGTCCTTGACCGAAGGCAATTCTTATGAGACTTGCATCATTTGTACTCCCAGTTGCCACTTCTCGTGACTCCCAGAACGTCAGGACATCAACAGGGACTCCTCAATAGTTTTAACAGATGTCGTTCAACACAGCGTTCACTAGCCTACCATTGCAGCCAGTTAGGGCCTGCTGATGCCCTCACATTTCTACATATTTATATGTGATTCCTGGTTTCATGAGGAAACTCTCGAGGAAACTCCCAAGAAATGGCTGTCACCAAATACCATTGACCGGAAAGGAAAGGCAGTGTTGTCACTAAGGGATTTGCTGAAGCGGATATCAGTCTGTGTGGCAACATGTGCATGCACATCTGCACCGAACCCAAAGCCAGGAAAGGGTTAAAAAACAGTGATTGTGTGCTGAGGAATTTGTGTGTGCGACAACAACCCTGGTCTGTGCCAGTGGTTACCGCCATCTGTTGCTCGGCTCTGTGGACCACGAAGCAGTTTAATAATACTTTAGTGGGGCAAAATTCAGTTTGAGTAATTCAGTGAGCATCCCTTGTTTTGTTAAATGGAACAGCTGTAATCGTGAATTGTAGGTTTAATATTGATGGAGACCAAATGAGTGTGTGTGTACAGAGAGAGAGAGACATCAATATCCCCATTAGGCTCTTTTTGCTCTCAGCTATAGGTCATTTGAAGCCATTTATGTAGTTGAAAGTGTTCTGAAAACAATTGGTCGGCCTCTTACTTCTCCCCCTCCTCCCTCCACGTCTGTCTCTCTGCATCTCTCATCACTTTAGTCCTCCATCTTTTGTCCCAACAGTCCTTTTATAAGCTGATAATGTGACTTGGCTGGCAGGGGAGGGTGTGTATGATTGTTCCTGCGGTGGATTTGCAACATCTTCTCTGATAGTTAACAGGAATCTGGTTTGAATGTTTGTGGTGGGATAATTTTCCTCTGTGGCATGTTTGCGTGAAACAAGTGGAAAATAGAATAAAGCATGGCTCTGCCACTGGTACTGCTTCATAAAAACGTCCCTGAAACTACCAATATTACTACTATAGATATTTCTCCTTTTAGCATTGAAACTTCTGGGCTCGGCGATATAGAGAAAATCAAATATCACGATATTCTTGACCAAATACCTCGATGTTGATATTGCGACGATATTGTATGGTTGACTATTGGTGCTTTATTTACACGATGAGATTTTTGAGAAATATTCCCCAGAAATGATTTAATGACTTAGTGGGTAAAAGTAAATAATAGAACAGCTACAACAGTCACTTAAAAACCAGGTAAAGACAACACTTATATTACAATATTATAATATATCCAAAATCTAAGACAATATCTACTCTCATATTGCAATATTGATACAATATTGCTATATTGCCCATTCCTATTTGTGAGTCTCACATTGCCAGACCTATCTCCACGGAGTTATTAAAAGTAAATTATGTACGTGTTTATAATATGGAGCGGAGAAGTGAGAGACGATCACAAGTGGTCACTCAAGACACATTTAAAGACACGTTACTGCCAAGTAAAACACACATACTTTTTATTTATTTATCTCGAACAAGCAACAAGACAACACAAAAAATAAAACCCCAAAATGAAACACAAACAATCAGAATTCAACAAAAAACAAATAAAAAAGCGGCTCGGTTGTGATTGGAGCACTCAGGCTGGATCCAGGTCAAAACTACAACACCCACAGTGGTGAGCAGTCAGTCTGGAGAGAGCTGTGTCTCTGTGTGACAGACCGCTGAGGTCAATCAATACCCTCTCTACATGTTTACATGTTACACGTTTCAGCTGGAGGACCTTTGGCTACTAGTGTTAAAATAATTTGATTTCTTTAAACCCAAATCTGACTACATAAATCACAGGAAACTTATTTTCTAATGAGAATTTGGTATAATAACCCGCTGATCACGCAATGAAAACCTAGTTGACCTGTGTTTCCGAACATCACTGATGAACAAATAGGGCTGGGTACCGAGTTCAATGCTTTTTAAAAAGGCCGTGTCATTCAACTCCCAAATATTTCAATATAGTAAATCTCGTTGGCGTCAGTGAGCCAATAAGCACGCAGCATGCTTCGGCCAAGATCCTATAATGCAGGTGATTGGCTGTCTGACGTTACACACACAGGGCTCATGTTGTAAAAAACAGATTAAAAGATGTTTGCCGTAATGTGTAATGTTTGTTTTATAAAATTGGCATTGAAAAAAAAGCATTGCTTAGGAACCGGTATCAAAGTCAAGGTATTAGTATCAGTAAGAACTGGTATTAATATTGGTATTACTATCGGTACCAGTATCAACAATGTTTGAACGATACCCAGCCCTATGGACAGACCTTCAACAGTTTAAAAAACATTAATAACTGAGTTTGATTTGTTGTTAGTCCCTGTATTAAAATATGTCTCTGTCAGGAGTGATAACAAGTTCAAGTTCCAAGCTTTTCCAAAAAAATATAACTTGTATATTATATATTCCTGAGCAAATAATTGTATGTTTCGAGCACAGAGAACTATATTTTGCAAGCACGTTAAATTACGTTTTGAACACTTGCACAAAATAATTTTGTTTGAGCAAACACATAACCTAGTCCATGCTCAATAAATGTATTTGCATGTTTGCTATTATCCATATTTCAATAATAACCCCACTCACGCAGTGGACTAGAGATGGTCCGATACCATTCTGATTCTTGAACTTGCGGATCAGCCAATACCGAGTACTGATCCGATACCAGTGTGTATACTACTATCCCAACAAATATCCCTAAGTAAGGGTCAATTCTGATTGGCCATTCGTCTCCAATTAGATTGCAAGAAGAGATTTAATTGGTCTCCCTGTTCCTCGGTTCTCTTTGTCTCCTTCTCCTATGACATAGTGACGTTAATATTTCCAGCACCCATTCTTATAAAGATGTTACCAAATTGTCTTGTTATGAGGACTTATTGTATCTACTTGGCGTTTTGGTTTACTGAAAAAGGATGTTATGTCTGTTTTTCTTTTCCCTGTCATTTTATCTGGGCAACAACAACCCACATCTTTAAAGTCAGATGTCCAGACATGAGTTAGGTTCATAGGTCCACCACGCGGTCATATTATGCAACATCATGGTCATAAAATGATCTTGCATCCGTCCTCCACGTGAAGTTATGTTTCATCTGGGACAGAGGATATATATTTATCTGCAGCAAACCTACTGATCTGCTACTTAACATCATATTTGGCAACCTGTAGAATAATAACCTCAACATTAACCCTTATATCAGTTCACACACATTACGTTAGGCTTATGGTGTTAATGTTAGTTGTAGTGGGTGCATTCCTATCCAACAAGAACAAGCTAGGTAACGTTGCATTATGTTACACTAACATAGAGAACTTTTTAGTCATGGCTAATTTATTAATTACTCAGCATCATTTCTACTGGAGAAATGAACATTGAATAGCCTTGAACAGCGTACTTGCTACATTCCACAACTAGCGTTACTACCAGTATGTTCTCTCATTCTCGTCTTAGGTCCGCTGGACTGTGTGTAAAGCAGGCAGTGGACCAAACCACTGTAAGGCAAGGGAGGGGGCACTTAAAATGTTTCTAAACTTAAAAAGCATTTTTTGGGGTTTGGATTGTTTTACTACTTCCACCGATATTTTTCAGTATACATCATTATGTTATTTACAATACAGAGCATGGTTTGTAATGATATTTCTGGGGGGCAACCCTTAGATGGGGGAGAGGGGGGACGGGTCCTGACCCCCCCAAACCCCCTGGGATTTACGCCCATGATTGTAACGTCTTATACCTTTTTTTAATCATTCAATCATTCACGTTTGAAATACCTTTCAATGAACTCTGCATTTAATGAGTAAACTCTTATACTCTATATTGGTGTGTTTGTGTCTTGTGGTAGAGGCCCTGTGGGTGAGGGGTTAAACTGGAGACAAACGGCCTATCAGGTAACGGTTGCCACGGGCACCGACTACAAGCATGTAGTGAGAGGTAGATGTTTTTGTCAAGGCTGCTCCCCCGAGTGTTTCATGCCCTATAGAAAAGTCACTGGGTGTGTGTGTGTGTGAACTACAACTGTGACGCTCCCTCCCCAAATTGTGGGGAACCACATTGGGGGATGCACTTACACACACATACACACACACACACACACACACACACACACACACACACACACACACACACACACACACACACACACACACACACACACACATACACAATCCCTTCCCTATACTTCGTCCCAGTCATGCAAGTCAGTGCTCCTTCCTGTTTTCCACTAGTTCCGTCTTCTCTTGTGCCGTGCTTGCATAGACTGGGCTGAGCAGGAATTCCAGAAAAAAAACGTTTGCCCAGGAAGAGCCACAAAACCATAGAGGAAGAGAGGACCCACAAGGAGTTCTCACAAGGACTTTCGTGAGGAAGTTGTTAGTGTTTTGTGACGTTAGACACCGGGGGTGGGGATCCGCCAGCCGTCATGGGAGCTGGGAGAGGTGTTGTTGTGCTTTTAGGGAGCAGGAAAGCGCAATTGAAAGAAGAGGACTGACACACTCTTTGAAAGTGAACTGGGTTGTTTGAGTGGAAGCGCTACAACCAGATATACCACATACCTCCTGATGGATTTTAGAGGGAAAGCCTACCCTGAAATCTCAGACACTGCTGAAGAATAGACGTCACACACGCAAATACTCCTCTCACACACACATCAGTGGGAGAGGAGAAGGGCAAGAAGGAACATGGAGGCACTGAGAGAGTCTTTTCTGCATTTAACTTTTCAGATGTCATCGTATAAGAGAGCCACACTGGATGAGGAGGACCTGGTGGATTCCACGGGTGACGACATCTACCCAACATCGCCCATGCAGGTAAAAAACTCCCTGTTCTAAGAATGGGTTACTGTCAGTACTGTAGTATTTATACAGTACAGTGCAAAGGAAAATGTATAGGCCTTGGAGGGTTTCACACCTTATGAAAAATAACACTGCTGTCATGGAAAAAATCTTACCTTTTCAGAATATTGGAAACTTAAAACAATGACTGATTAGAAACATAAGCTACTACAGTCCTTGATTTGCTGCCCGTCTGTAGCTTATGGCATGTGATCCGTCAAGTTAACGCTAATTCTTGTCTCTGACAGATCTGTATGTCACTTTGTCGATGGTGACACACAATTTTAAAAACTTTAAACAAAGTTCAACATGTGTAACTGTTGAAGTTTGGTCTTGTCTCGCTGTAAGACCTTAATAATCTCTGTTAAGAATTCATTTACTCAGAAATTCCCCTTGAGATCAAGATCTCTTTTATAAGACAAGAGACCTGAAAACAAATTGCATCACACGCACACAAACACATTAATTATATCCTTTAATATCTTGAATCCTTAGTAACAGTTATATTCATGAGGACATAGTGTGAAATATTGGCTGATAAACCTGAGATTGCAGATAAGTTTTTCAAAATGGATAAAGACCATTTTGGCCTTATTTTCCATGTTAACCAGCACACTTCACGTCTGCTTCACACTATCCTGCTGTTGTGTAGTTTTCATATGTATGTGTATGTTTTATTGCATGATCCTGTGTTTGTTAAAGTCACATAGCATAATGTAGAAGTAACTGCTGATTGGCAAATTGATCCACATCTTTCTTCTATTACCCTACCTGTGATTTATGGTTTTAAAAAGTAGCAGAGAGGCTTCAGTGCGGTCATTCCTCACATGCTTTATTTGACCAAAAGTATACCTGAAGAACTCAACACGTTGCTTGGATTCATCATCATTTGGCCATGGTTTTCAGGGTAATAAAATGGAGGATTTGGATAAGCTACAGATGGAAAGCGCACAGACTTGGCAGTGAGATGTTCATAGTTCTACTCAGAAACCCAGTTTAGGTCCAAAACCAACCCAACATGCTGAGCTCCAGGGATTAGGAAGCCACTGTGGCTTTGGCATTTGATTGGGTCCCATTAAGTTTGACTGTTGAACCCTCATCTTGGCTAATAGCAGTAAATCGGATCCTTATACAGTTGGGTTCAAAATAATAGCAGTCCGACATCACTAACCTCATAAATCATATTGTTTGGTAGAAGTGATATTTATACACGGCAAATAATTTACTAGTAAGTGTTGTAGAGTCATAGAAAACCAACGGAACAACATTCTGTGGATTGAAAGGGGCGTGTTCAAAACAATAGTGTTGTGTTCAATTAGCGAGTTGATTGATTCTGTGAAGAAACATGTGTCAATTATGGCCCATATTTAAGGAAGGAAGGAAGCAGATGTTGTGCATGCTGGTTATAGTGCATTTCACACTAAAATACTCAGAACAATGGGTCAATTCTCTGAGGAACAGTGGACTTTGATTAAAGCATGAACAGCGTGGAAAAAAACGGCCAACTACCATTTGAGTGGATTGAAGAATAGCCAAAATCGCAAAGGTGGTTGATCCGCTCCATGAAAATCAAAGAAGACTTAAGATTACCTGTGAGTTCTGTTATGATCAGAAGTAGGCTATGGGAGGAAAAGCTATCAGCTAGAAGCCCCCGCAAAGTCCCATTGCTGGGAAAAAGACATGTACTGAACAGGTTGAAATCTGCCAAAGGACACATTGACATTCTGTGGACTGATGAGAGCAAAATTGTTATTTTTGGGTCTAGGGGTTGCAGATAGTTTATCCGATGACCCCCGTTCCCTGAATTCAAGTCACAGTACATTGTGGAGACAGTAAAGCATGATGGTTTGGGGGATGTTTTTCATACTGTGGTGTTGGGCATATTCATAGCATACCAGGGATCATGGATCAGTTTCAATACATTAAAATACTTGAGGCCATGTTTCCGTATGCTGAAGAGGAAATGCCTTTGAAATGGGACTTTCAACAAGACAATGAGCCAAAACACACCAGTAAGCGGGCAAAGTCTTGGTTCCAGAGGAACAATGTTGATGTTATGGAGTGGCCAGCCCAATCCCCGGACCTCAGTCCCATAGAAAACTTGTGGAGTGACATCATAAATGCTGTTTCTGAGGCAAAACCCAGTAATGCAGAGGAACTGTGAAATGTAGTTCAATCGTCCTGGGCTGGAATACCTGTTCACAGGTGACTCCATGCAACACAGATGTGAAGCAGTTCTCAGAAATAATGGTTATGCAACTAAATATCAGTGCAGTGATTCAAAGTAAAGCAAACCTTTAAGATATTTTTCAACAGCCTAATACCTCTTTTTCTTCACTTTCTGCAAAGGTAGAACAAAACCTTGATCAATTTTGGTCATGTTTTGATTTGGAATTGAATGTGCAGTGTTCCTATTGCATTGAAATGATGGAATTAAAAGCTATTCTAAGGATTT
>NC_045736.1:30952829-30953086 GCF_008692095.1 Etheostoma spectabile
TCACTTTTTTAAACACACTGCTATTATTATTATTATGAACACAACTGTTTACACACTTACAGGAATAATTGACTTCCACAGGATGTATGTGAGGTCCAACATCTAGCATTTAATGAGCGGGGGGATACTCAAGACTGCCCAGAGTGTTAAAAGCGCCCTGGGAGAGATTTGTGAGTGGCCCTTGGAATCATTCCTGTAGGAAACACACTCCCTTGGCAGCCTTCAGTAGAAAAGGTGCATGAGCAGGGTGCGCTTGG
>NC_045736.1:30953096-30971266 GCF_008692095.1 Etheostoma spectabile
CCTGCACCAATCATTGATTAGAAATAATAACAAAGTTCAGTCACTGACACAAAGCATGGACTTTCCTGTGACTTAATAATTCTTTCATGTTAATTTCCCAGATAGCTTTGTAGCAGACTCTCTATTAACGGGTTACTATTGATATATTTTGCCGACTCTTTTGATTGACTCATTGTTCACAGGCGAACCACAACAAAACAGATGTGGTTCGACAGTATTATTGTGTTTCATCCCGATCTAGGGCAGAAGGAAAATATCCTTTTATGAGTGCTAGAAGCGAGGGAACAATAGAAGAATGCTTAACCTTTTCTGTCTAGGAGAGCCATTGTGCTTTAAAACCAAACCTGTCATCCAATCCTCGAGAGGTTGTTTGACTATAGACAGTATTGTCCACACTGCATTAGTTCAACTAAGTTCAACAAACAAAACATTAAGAGTGTGTTTGTGTGATATAAAGCTGATTTGAAGGTCATGTATTGTCTCTTAACCAATTCAAAATGGTTGTATTTGACTAGTGGATTAAGTGAAGCACTTTTTAATTTTATTTTGTGTTTCTGTGTGTGTGTGTGTGTGTTTGTGTGTACGCAGGTGACTCTATTGCACGGCCGTGCTCCCACATGTTGGCCAGACAGGACACAGAGAGAGAGGAGGCTGCTGTTGTTGCTGTGCGTTGTGTCCGCGGGCCTGTTTGTATCTCTCATCACGACTGGGGTCTTCTACAAACAGAGTGAGTTTGATATTCTATTCAAACCCAATGCTATGGTGAAATACACTGAAAAGAAACACCTGTGCTCTCCAGGAAGTAGCCCGACCAACGTTTTCTCTGAACATGGTTCCAATCTTCTCTTCTAACTCTCACCAAGAAAGTGAATAAAGATCCAGTATGTTTTTCAAAATGTCAAACTATTCCTTCAATGGGCACTACCTTTTGTTTATAATGTGAAAGTAGCTCACCTGGTCGAGCGTGCGCCCATATACAGAGACTTAGTCCTCACCACAGCGGCCACGGGTTTGGCTCCAACCTGCGGCCCTTTCCTGCATGTCCTTCCCCCTCTCTCTCCTCCTTCATGTCTAACCTGTCCTATTAAATAAAAGGCCAGATGGCTGTGTGTCTATAAAGCTACTGAATGCAAAAGAAGTATAAAATGTTTTCTTTCACATCTATCTATCTGCAGGGCTGTGCTATTTAATACAGTATAAGTGTTGTTTTTTATGTTTAAACCTAAGCCTTAAAGCCCATGTTGCAGGTTTAATTTTCCAACGAATTCGCACTTATTGATTGTTGGTAATAAACATTCAAACAGTTATCCACTGTATATGATATTGAAAAGTATCACAAAACATAAAATAAAACGAAAAAGTAGGTCATATTTTAGTGGTTTGCTTTTCTCCCACAATGCATTGCATGACGTCACGCAAGGGAGACGATAGGCCAGCCAGCTTAGAGAGACCATTGAGAGTTACGAGAGATAGAAGACAACAGTGAAAGAAAGAGTTTTCAGCAACAGATTATAGATAATACATACATATACATAGATAGCCTATCTATATATATATATATATAGCTAGACATATAGACAGTATTGATAGATCTATTTAGAGAGAGAGAGAGAGATAGACAGCTATAGCTAGCATACCGGTATAGCTAGCGAGCTAGCTAGCTGTAGGTTAGCTAGCTCGGTAGGAAGGTCGGTACAATTTGTCCGTGTTAGGCGGGCAGATTTTTCAAGACGGACGTAACCAAGAACTCAAAGATCTGAAAGTGAAACACGGCTTAGACGGGGGTGTTGTTTGGTTTTCACAAGTTTATAGCTAGCTAACGCTACGCCGGCGGAGTTAGCACAACAGCGTTAGCCTAGCCTGCTAGGTAAATATTACGACTGCCTTTGGGGTTGCCTATGTATGCGTCCATGTTGTCAACACATACATGTGGATTAGTGCACCTTTTGTACCATAATTGTATTGAATGGAATAGTAAGCACGCTCCTACGAGATGGGTGGGTTTTTGTTACGTTACACACAAAGTAACTGGCTATAGTTAGCCTGTACGGATGCTAGCGGATAAAGCTAACGTCGCGTAGCTAGCCAGCAACTTCGGCAGTAGAGTTTCGGTAAGCTAACCACGACGGCGTTGTCGCCCACAATCAAACGCAGTGGTGTTTGAAACGGACACACCAATCGTTTCTTTCCCGGAGATCTGGACATTATTTTCATTTATGACGTTAAAGGTAAATGAGAGTAGCCGAGTGTGCGCGGCATGAGCTACCGACCGTATGCTACTCGCCTACAGCACCCGCTCTCCACCGCAGCTTCGCCGCCACACCACAAACACGGCCAAACAGGACACGTTTTCACGGAGGAAGAGGTAAACACTTAGAAATAACACTCGGGGATGCCTTCTATTCCTATATCTAGATAAGTGTACCAGTACTATCGAACTAAGACATGATCCTGTCACTAGATTGAGAGAAAACGTTGACGTTCACCGCGCTATTCACTGACAGTAAAAAGTAAAGTCATCGTATGCACTGCTGCGTGCTAAATAAAGGAGATAAATGAAGGAGTTAAATGAAGAGAACTTCCCACAATTTGACAATTCCTCATTTGCCCTCTCCCGTCTGTCAGGTTCTTAATTATTTTGCTGTGGCCTTTCCTCCTCTTCCCATCCCAGTCAGTCTCCGTGGTTCTAGTGCCAGGCTGAGAATTTGCTCCTCGAGTGACGTCATCGCCGAATTGACTCATAAACCCGCGAATACTAAAAATGACCAAAACTAACTTTTAAAACTATTGGAGACATTTTTAAAAATGATATACATATCTTGAGTGCTTTTTGTACCCAATAATCAACAGTGGTGTTTAACTTGCAACATGGGCTTTAAACGTTCAGCTAAGCTGCTAAAAACAACTTGAAATCTCTCCCTTGAGCTTGTTCATTATGGGAAAGGGCTTGCGGATTCACCATCACATCCAGGCGGCGTCTCATCCGTGCTAGTTTCCTGCAATATACTATGGGAAACTTAATGCCACTTCCTCCCATTCAGAGCCGTATGTCAGATCACACTTTGAAATAATAAAAGGAACAAGGATGAATTCTCCTCGGGGTACTAACCTCATCACTGCTCGTAACTTTGTCTCTGTCTCTGTCTCTGTTTCATACCTTATATGGACACATGGTGGAAGTCTGTACAGTGAGTCAAGTATCAGGCACTTGCACTTCTCTAAACACTTTTAGTTTTCTTAAGGTTCTCCTGTTCAACAGCTTTTGTGTTTGGACTTGGCCAAAAGCCTCTTTGCTTCCTCTTTTAAAACACACTAACAAATACCCGGGTTTTCCCTACCTTTTATAAGGCTTAGGTGCAGCACCCCAGTCATTCTGGGCACCACCTTAACCGAATGAATGTAAAATCAATGTGAGCATCTCAAGGCCGTTTAACAGTCGAGTCATCAGAGCTCGCCCGTGCCAATGTGACGTCAAAATGACGAAGACCTCGCTGGCGCGCCAGGATTTGGAGTGCGCGACCAGAGGGCGAGTGACTGCATGTCTCTCTTGTAAACTCGCTGGGTTAAGATGAGTTCTTTCATGGTGAATGAAAGGCTCGATCCGACGAAGTAGGTCATCAAATTAAATCGAAGCATTGACGGCAATTCTGCTGCCAGTTCTGCCGCGGTTTACCTTTTTCTTCTTCTAGCTCGTAGAAATAGCAACGTCTGTAGCCTTTCCTCATTAGCGCCCCCCCCCCTGTTCAGGACAATACTGAAAACTAGTGTCGCGTCCACCACCGCACGTTTAAATGAACTAAATGACTTTTCTCAGATCTAATGATTGTAGTTTGTCCCCAGTGGACTTCTTTGGCAACTTTTGTCTTTTACGCTTGTTGAGTGTTGTTTGTTTTTCATCTGCTCCTGCTTTTCCAACGTTTTAGACACATATATGGTAATAATGCACAAAAATAATGAAAAATAGCATATTTTTTAAATTAAACAACATTTTCTTGAGGAAGGACCCCTAAACCCCCCATTAAATATGTGCACCTAAGTCCTAAACAAACTTAGAGAAAACACTGAATACATTTTAAAGCAAAGGGACTGACTTTAAAGACATCTAGATAAATTCAACCAGGATCCTGAACCTTCATCCGGCAATCTATCTAGTCTACTTAATTAATTAGATCTGTTGGCAATAGTTAACGTGTCACATTGCCTCCTACAAAGACAAGATCATCAAGCCTCACTAGTTTGTATTTATAAGGATTTTCACAAGAAGAGATTTTCCCTCCAGGTTGTTTAGCTTGGCCGGCTACTTCTTTTAAAATAATAGTTTCCAGATGGTCTGAATACTCGCATGTGTTCATGTATTTGGATGTCCTGCCATGAAATATTTTCAGATAACCCACCGTGATCCTCAAATGCAGAGGGTTCAAAAGTGAACTATCTATTGTTCTTTTAAAAAAAAAAAGTGCTTTCTCCCGCAGCTCACCCGGGCTTGTGCCTAACCGAGCCGTGCATCACTGTAGCCAGTGCGGTGCTGGGAGCCCTGGACAGATCCGTAGACCCCTGCCATGACTTCTACAACTTTTCCTGTGGGGGCTGGGTGAAGAACAACCCCCTCCCTGAGGGCAAGTCCCGCTGGGGACCTTTCAGCAACCTCTGGAAGCACAACATGCTCGTAATGAAGCATTTATTAGGTACGTGTCCTCCGCTGCCTTCACCCCAGGCGAAGGTGTAATGTGTCTTTCTCATTTTCCAGTGCTGGAGAAGCCAACTGGCTTTTCATTCACGTAATTCATCTTGTATCTTTTAATGAGGCAGAAAACACAACGATGAAAGATCTGAGTAAGGCTGAGCAAAAGGCCCAGCGATATTATCAGGCCTGCATGAATGAGGCCAAGATTGAGGAATTAGGAGCTAAGCCACTACAAGAGCTAATCAACCAGGTATGCTTATATAATAATATGGTCAAACATCAAACACATTCATCATTTAAATCCTTCATTGCTATTAAAAGAAACAATTACCTGGCATCCAGCAGTCTGCCTAAACACTGCCTGTTTCAGATAGGAGGGTGGGCCCTGACCGAACCCTGGGACAAGGACAACTTCCAGGAGGTTTTGCGTATGGTGTCAGCCAACTATCGCACCTCGCCTTTCTTCACTGTGTTTGTCAGCACTGACTCCAAAAACTCCAACAGCAATATCATCCAGGTGAGAGGGTCTGGGGTTTGTAGACAGGCCATTTTTATACACAATTTATCTAAAATCATATATTTACATCTCAGAAAGTGCTCATCACTGATTTTTGATCACATTTACAGTATTAGCAGCCCTAACGGGCTTCTCTCAGGGGACGGATTTTTTTTTTTTTTTAAATCTTTTGATAATATGGGGACAATTCACTTATTATCACACATGTCTTGCTTTCTCGTTGATAGTTTGACAGGAGAGTAGATTCCTCTGCAAAGTGTCATGAGACCGTAACAAATGGCACAGATATGATCTTTGGCCAGCTTCTACCTCTGCATGCTGGAATGGCAGGAATGAAAACAAAAGGTTGTTTGTGAAGGTTGAACCGGGGGTCATAATATGTTTCTCTTGACTCTAGGTGGATCAGTCCAGCCTGGGGCTACCTTCACGGGATTACTACCTCAACAAAACAGCAAATGAAAAGGTACTGTGGGTGGTTTCACAGTGGTTAGGCGTGTACAAAGTTGGACAGTAAAAGGGAAAGATATTTAATCTCAAATCAAATGAAGGTCTGGCATTTTCTGTAATGAGAATTTTAAAAAATGAAATTTATGTTATGAAAATACCTAAAGGCTTGTTGCCGACTTTAGCAAAGAAAGACAAATAGTTCCACTTACGGGGGAGGGAACCAAACTGCATTGTAGCTTGTGTTTGCTTAGTTTAGGATTACTTTCCTGGTTGAATTTTAACACTTACACACATCCCCCTTCTCCCCCCCACCAACACCTCGACCTCTCTGGGCTGCCTGCTTGGTCTTTGCAGTATCTGACGGCGTACCTCAACTTCCTGACGGAGTTAGGGGTTCTCCTGGGCGGCTCAGAGGAGACGTCTCGGACGCTGATGGAGGAGATCGTGGACTTCGAAACCACCCTGGCCAACATCACAGTCCCACAGGACGATAGAAGAGACGAGGAGCTCATTTACCACAAGATGGAGGCCAAGGACCTGACAGTAAGGGCGCTTTCCACGACCTATAGTAGTATACAAACATTGTAAACAAATGTCACTGACACCTGCTGGTCTCAGAATTAATGGAGCAACACCAAATGTATGGGGTTATATTATATATTTATATCATATATTTTGGAAGAAAGGCGAACAATAGGAAGGAGAGGAAGGGTCCTGATGTTAGAGGATGATGATGATGTGTTGTCACATAGACGACGAGCATGTATGATGTATGGTCATAATGAATTATGGATTTGAAGGTTATCATATTTAAGTGCATAAATTGTGTGCAGGTTTCAGATAATTTACATTGCAGGCTAGTACA
This sequence comes from Etheostoma spectabile, assembly GCF_008692095.1. NCBI lineage: Eukaryota > Metazoa > Chordata > Actinopteri > Perciformes > Percidae > Etheostoma > Etheostoma spectabile. Next base: position 30,959,610 of record NC_045736.1, read on the forward strand.
TTTTTGGTCAAGTCTGATAAAGTCTTTTGGTTCACTTCCTATATTTGGGTCGGATTGTATTCTGGCCTGAGGTGAACCGAACTCTAGTGCACTTAGGATCCCTAAGCAGTTTAAAAGTTTTTTTGTCACCACAGAACAGAGGAACATCAAAATATATTAACGTTCTGATAAATAAAATGCATAAAAATACAAACGTTGTAGCACGTCCTCTGGTGGACAGACTATGCAACGCCTACACTCATAACATGGTTGAAGGGTGTTTCATCCGTTTTTATTTTAATTTTTTAATATTAATTTATTGGCCATTCTAAATGCCAATACCGATAGTTTGGAAAATGCCTAATATTGGTCGGTAATATCGGCCCGCCGATATTGCAGTCTGGCTCTATTTCTTACCACCCCAAACAAAACAAACTATCCAATGAATTGCTCCAGGGTTCGGTTAAAACAGACCAAACTGGTTTGACCCTATACACTATAACACTATACAACACATAAAATAATAAGTTTCTACAAATCATGACTGCTCCTGCCGCGTACTTAAGAAAGCTATATAATGTGAAAATAGAAACGTAAATCTTCAGACTGTAAAGAAATCATACATGATTGTGTCCAGACGTTGTCTCATTGTGTCTCTGTCTTCAGACTCTGGTTCCTGCAGTGGACTGGATGCCGTACCTCACAGAAGTGTTTGCTCCCGTGGAGCTCAACGAGTCAGAGCCGGTGGTTGTTTATGCCAAAGAATACCTCCAGCAAGTGTCTGACCTCATAAGTAAAACAAATAAAAGGTTAGTGACTTTGGATGCCTAAATAGTTTTTCCATTAATGTATCAAACACAGGTTGTACGTTACTATGGCTGTTTATGTATTAACACTGTTTACATAATGTATACATGCATAAATCTTCCCACTGAAAGGCACAGGTTTAAGCACCAAGGCAGTATTAAAGACAAAACAATGAAGTTGATATTTTTCCTTTTTCAGCCTTCTCAACAACTACATGATAATGAAGGTGGTGAGGAAGCTTGTGTCCATTTTGGACCAAAGGTTCCAGGATGCCGAGCAGCGCTTCCTTGAGGTCATGTACGGAACTAAGAAGGTGAGAGATGACATTTGGGCCTTTTTACTTGGGGGGAGAGAATAATCGATTCTTAGGTGCATCGCGATTCGATGCTTGATTCTGATAATCGATTATTTAAACCATAAATGTTACTGACATGTACTGTACACATCAGAAAACAGAGTGACTGAAAGAGGATGGGATAATAGACAACATTAGAGTTTAGGCAGAAAAAACACACTAAAATGGCTAAAAGGAATAAATAAATAAATTGTGTATATATACACTTAATCTAATAATATATACATAAAATCATTAGGCAAAACACACATAGGCTGTTGATCTACTTTATCCCATTACATGTGACCACCTCATGTTTCATGTTCTAAGAAGCCAATTCTCCTCCTTTAAACATGACTCAGCCTCTGACATGGAAGATCACTGGGAGAGAAGGTGACTCAGCATGTTTAAGGCTTAAGCATGGAATGACTACACAATAAAAACCTCAGTAGGCAAAACGTTTCATTAAAACTTGTGTGTGACAAATAATGTATATGTCAAAATTGAACTAACTCGGATTTATATGTATATATTTTTTAAAATCAAGCATGGAAATGTACATAAAAAGATTGTTGCAACGATAATCGGTTTAGAATGAAATCGTTGCCCTCTGAATTGGAATCGAATCGTGAGATGCCAAGAGATTCCCATCCATACTTTTGACAGTCACTGTTTTCCAGCATGAGACAGATTTAAACACAGAGGTGGGATGAAGCATATAAAAAGCGGATAAAAATTCAGAAAAAAACTAGTGTGGCAGATTGTCATCCAGAGAATGTATTTTTATCGAGTTGGTGAACCGGATACACACATCTAAGTTGCCTTTTAGCTATTATCTTTCTGCTTTGCTGGCTTTTTATTTGGCCGGTATACACTGGCAGAGGAAGTGGCCCAAAGCCCAAGAGCTTGGTTCACAGAGCTTTCACGTGACCTCGTGTCCTTGTGTGTGACACTCGGGAGAGCATTCATTTTTACTGAATGCAGTTAAATGGAAATTTGGCACCAAATGAGGAAAAGAAGTTTCCCTTCAATAAGACATGACTTTACAACAAATGTACATTTTCAGTCAGTGCTATATGTTTGCATTAATGCATTAATGCATTAAACGAGACACCTGGTTTCCTTACTTCCTTCCAACTGAAAGAATCAGAATCAGCTTTATTTGCCAGGTATGAGGACACATACGAGGACTTTTTCTTTGGAGCATCGTTACTCACAATGTGCTTACACATAGAAAAACAACCAAAACAAAAATGTACACACTAATATATACACGCTCTAAACAGAAACAATATAGAGGCATGAGTGCAATGAAGAGTTCAATACAAATTATTTAAATGTGGAGCATAGTGTGAAGGGTACTGGGATAAATAGTATTGTGTTATTATATTACAATATGAACAGTATGAACATTATGAACAGTTCTAAAAAAGGAAATGAGAATGATGAATAAATAAAAAATAATAAGTGAGATGTGAGATTGGGAATGATAAGTAAATAGTAAATAATAAGTGAGATATGAGAATGATGAATAATACTAAATAAGTGGAATAATAAGTGGAACCAGTGACCAGGTGCTGTAGAGACAGTGTTACTGGGTTATTGACCAGAATTGAACCTGACACTGTGGGTCAGAAGTCAGCTGTTTATCAGAGAGATGGCTTGTGGGTAGAAACTGTTCCTGAGTCTGTTGGTTTTGGCGTGCAGTGCTCTGTAGCGCCCCCCCAGAGGGGAGAAGCTGGAACAGGTTGTGTCCGGGGTGAGATGGGTCTGCAGGGACGGTTCCTGCCCGTTTCAAGTCATGAACGGAGGGCAGGTTGGCACCGCTGATCTTCTCTGCTGTCCTAATGTCCGTTGTAGTCTGCTCCTGTCCTTTTTGAAAGGAGGCTTTTCGTAAAATGCAGACACACTGTGATTTTTCTCTACAGATCATATTGTCTCTTTGTGCTTTAAAATGCTCCAACTCCCATAAAAATATAAGAAATAGAAATTAAAATAAGAAAACTGTTTATCACAGGTACATGTATCACAGTCTATGTCCAAAGTGATTTGGACATTGTTTCGCTGTTAAATTAAGCAAAACTTAAATCCACTTTTGATTAAACCAAAATAATCTGCATTGCTAGATGCTACTACACTACAGACACATGACAACAAATCTTTATTTTTAATTGGACAAACTGAGACTTTAATTAGACTAGAACTGCAAAGCTTACTCATTTTGGTTGTCAACTGTTAAATTAAAATCTGTTTTGAGTAGTGTTTTAAGAACAAAAAGCTTTTTAAATGTGACTATTTCCGGGTTTATGTACTCCTCTGTGAAAGTAAACTGAGTGTCTTTGAGTTGTAATCAAAACAAGACATTTGAGGACGCCATCTTGGGTTTGGGAAACACTGTTTGATTTTTGATTTTTACCATTTTCTGACATTTTATTGACCAAAACAACGGATCGATAAATCAAAAATAATTGACAAATGAATCGACAAAGACAATAATGAATAGAAACTAATAGTGAGGTGCAGCTAATTTAGTCACACAGTCAAAGCTATTGAGACTTTAACTTGTATCCTGTCTAAGAGATTAGGCAGCAAGCTGGACCCTCTCAGTAACAGTTAGACTGGGAAGGCTCCCGGCCCTTATCTGAGGAAGATCCTGTTCCCTCGGCCTTGGGGTCACGTTGTAACAACAAACCCCAAAACCCTCTGTGTGTGTCTCTTTGTGAATCTGTTTAATGCTAGAGTGCAGCCGAGCCTCTTTTTCCATCTGTGCCTACGGGCACGCATTTACAACTACCGCTGTTTGCTCAGAACACTCCTCATTTCCTCATTCCAACCTTAATCCTCTGTATCTGTGTGTACATGCATGCCTATTTGTCCTGGTCCTTTCTTTCACCTGATAGCAACTTTTCCATATCATCAGGGACTGTTGTTATGTTTTTTTAGTGTTTTTTTTACATGCAATCAATGGATCACCAGGTTGAGTGTTAGATTTTTTTTTGTGATAATTATCTTTTTATTGGGAAATTTCACATCAATTGACAAGTACAAATGGAATTACAGTTGTTTGCATGCAGAATTGTACAGAACCAAAGGTTTTGTATCAAGAGTTTCTTGTTCCAGATGTCCAATGTCCATTCCCTTTTAATAATATGTACAGTATATGAATAGAAATAGACAAGAAATAGAAAAGAAAAACATATCATTTAACTTTTTACATCCAGAGGGGTATAAAAGCTAAAAGTAAATGCATAAAATGAAAAAAATAGATAGATATGTCTGTAGCAGTTTGGCACTGAGATACATTGGGAAACCCAAGAAGAAGAAAAAAAATCCAATAAATAGTGGACGTTCCTTCAGCTCGTTACCTTGGCGAAATCTTGTCTTAAAGGTCTGATGAATTGAACCCGTTTTTCCCAGTGTTTCTTGAATACGTCTTACTTTAGGATGAGAGAAAAAGTAACCTTTTCCATAATATATATATATATATATATATATATATATATATATATAATTATTAATTGTAGGTCCAGTCTGCCACATCCACCTTTTAGTTAGGGCCTTTGTTCCTGCTGCGAGTAGTGCACTCCTTAAATATTTGTCAATACGTAAAATAATTGCTTTAAGATAGATAAATCTTGGAGATAAAGTTGTTATGTGAGGAGTCAGGGCAATGCTGAAAAAGTGGTCGCAAAACTCCACTGCAATATAATCTAATTCAAAACATAGAATTATGGGAAAATGTAATGTGTCAAAGAATAGTAAAGCGCTAAGTGAAAGTGGACTTATATAAATTAGGATGTGACTCTTTTCCCCGCTGAAATCCCCCCCCGTCATTCATTTCCATTCTGATGGTGTTCTGCTGTTCGGCTTCAATTCTGAGTGTGCTGTAAACGGCATGTTGGGTATCCTGGTTGTAGCACTTAGTCCTTTAGAGAGACTGTGTCTCTCAGCCCACAGAGAGACAACGGCTCACAAACACCGAGCACAGAGGTCGCAAATTTCTCAAAAAGAAAAAACATTTTCTCTCCTTTGTGTTCATTTTCTTTGTTAGATGGATCTTCTACTTAACTTTGTTCTACGTCATTGGATTAAAGTATAATTTATGTAGAAAAGAAAGTTAAAAAGAAATGTAAAAGAGTTGTTTTTTTAAACAGCGGCAGTTATAGTTCCTGTTTTATGAGTTGTATGTATAAAAAAAGGCTAAAAATATGCTGTGTCTTGAAAATGTATTTAATAATAGCATATTTAAAAAATTGTCCTCCAGCAAGAAAGCAACCAATAGTGTAGGTCCCCACTTCATACATAGGGAGAAATCCAGCAATGGTAAATGTTAAAAGTTCCCAGCATGCACTGGGCGAGAAGCAGGAACAAATTGGGTCGAGTCGCCAAACTTTTCCAGAGAAACGCTCTCACTGGGCTGCTGTTTGACCACGGCTCCAGCTCTCTCCACCTACACATGGAGCCAGTCCTCGGGGGTTTGTCATGTTCATCCTAGGAATTGTGGGAAGTGACTGACTGAAGCAGACGGAAATGCATTGAACGAAATGTACCCCGCTGATAGAAAGTCTAATACCAAAGAGATTGATGCTATTTAACAGTGAGGAGGCATTCTTTTTCTCAACTTGACCTGACGTGCTGATTTGATGTTGCAGAGCTGCACGCCACGCTGGAAGCTGTGCGTCAGCGACACAGACAGCGCCCTGGGCTTCGCTCTGGGAGCCATGTTTGTCAAAGCCACCTTTGCCGAGGACAACAAGGCCATCGTGAGTCCTTTCCTCGCAAGTAGCGGCTCCTGCTGCGTGAGACGATGTTCTGTTTTCGGTGACTTTCTTTTGTCTCTTCTGGGCTTCAGGCTGAGGATATGGTGGCAGAGATCAAATGGGCGTTTGAGGACAGCCTGAAGGACGTGAGCTGGATGGACTCAGAGACGAAAAAAGCAGCAAAAGAAAAGGTGGGAGAAAGAGAACGTGTATTTTCGTTCTCAGGATGTTTTCTTACTGCAGCTTTAGCGATACGTTAACATTGGAATGAGTTTCCTGTGCAAAAGTGGATAAGAAAAACAGCACTGCCACCTGGTGTGAAAGTGTCTTTTACAGCTTTTTCCCTCTTTTTTAATTTGTCACAGGCAGATGCAATATACAACATGGTTGGATACCCAGAGTTCATCATGAACGCCACAAAGCTGGACAAAGTGTTCAATGATGTAGGTACACGTGGAACTGTATATATATATATATATATATCTTTTATTTTTCATAGATGTCTCACTAAAATAACCCACAACTCCCCCTTCTGATTCCTCTCTCCTTTAGTTCGAGGTGGTGTCAGATCTTAACTTTCAAAATGTCATGCAGTACTACAACTTCTCAGCCAGAGTGACCGCAGACCAGCTGAGGAAAACCCCCAACAGAAACCAGTGAGTTCCAAGTAAACCTCATCTCCCCCCCCCCCCCCCCCCCCCCCCCCCCCCCCCCCCCCCCACCCCCACCCCCGCTTGACAGAGAGAAAGCTACACACTCCGATGGGGAACACATTCCCATTATACTACTGCGTCAGCAGAACACAAATGTCCCCATGCTACGAACGTCTCTCCATTGAGCTGATCCTTGTCTCTAATTAGGCCGTGGGGGGGGGGGAGGGGACATATGCGGGTTCCCATGCCTTTCAAACTGATCTGCAGTCAGCCTTGCATTAGGCCGCATGGTTAGGGGAAAAATACTCATCACGATTTTGGGGTTTAAAATTAATATCACGATTCTCACCCACGATTTTTTGGACCATGACAAAACAAAATAAATTGGCGGTACCAAACCAAGGTTATTATAGTTTTGCATTTATTTTTTCATTAGTTTTTTATTTTCATTTTGTTTTGACGTTTTGCTTTCACATTCAGTTTAGTTTTAATTAGTTTTTAAAGCGGGTTTGCTAGTTTGGTTTTTCTTAGTTTAGTCTTTTTTTGTAATATGGGTTATTTGTTGGGGGGGATTTAAAAAGGTCAGAAAAAGTATTGTGTAATATTAACTCAACAAAAACATACACGTCTACTGGAAATGTCACGGTTGGAAAGAGCTGACATTTTTTATTTGCTCTATGAAAGACATTGACAGAGACGGAAACTAAGGACATTTACTCGATAATTTTAATCATGCCAAACTGATTTTTTGACACCTATTGCACATCACCACAAGCCTGTAGACATAGAGGCCTCAGTGAAGAGAAGGGAGAGCGCTGCAGTGCCTGGGAGCGCTTATTTTATAGTCTGTTTAAAAGTCACAGAAGAAAGTAGTAACGTTTGGGATGCAGTTGGCTCGTAAAATTATTAGTATTTATTTTTAAATCAAATCAATTTAATCCTCATGTTGTCTTACCGTATTCTTCTTAGTTTTTCTGGGTCACTTTTCCCAAAGTTCTTCAATTTTTTGGGGCATTTTTGTTGTTGTTTTGACCAAGTTTTTGAAGTTTTCTCCGACATTTGTTGTTACTTTTTGACGTTTTTTTTTTTTTACTTTTCCCAAAGTTCTTTCTCACCTTTACAATGTCTTTGTTGATTATTTCTGTTTTTTTTTTGTCGTTTTAGTACTTTTTTCCATACATTTCTGTCACTTTTTCAGTGTTAAATCTTCTTTTTTCTCCTTAAAATGCTATGAAATGAAATAAAACAGCCAAATTCAATGAAAATAGTGAACTGATCAGTTATTTAACTTGTGAGGAACATTGCATGTTTTTATATTTGGTTGAAGGAATCACAAATTTCTGATTTAGAAACTTTTTGAAAATGAGTCAAATTTGACCCAGAAGATAACAGGAGGGTTAAAAAGGAAACAGGGTGAATCGAGATCGTGATTTTATAACGATTAATCGTGCAGGCCGACCTGGCGGTCAGATATTCTGAATATGTTGTGTCCTTGATGTCAACCTCACATGGCTCTGTGTTCCTTGTTTGTTTTTCAGGTGGAGCATGACCCCTCCAACCGTGAATGCATATTACAACCCAACCAAGAATGAGATGGTTCTGCCTGCAGGAATCCTTCAGGCTCCCTTTTACAGCCATTCCTGGCCTAAGTAGGTCTTCTGCTAAATCATGTTGGACGGATTTTATTTGAAAAGAATAGAAAACAAGCTAAACATTGTTCTCAGTCCACCAAACCATATAAGCAGCATGGAATAAAGATGGTATCAAAACCAGACGCCTCCCAATACAATATCATCACGATACTTATGCGATATTACTGCAATTTTAAACATATTGCAATTTATTACCTTTTTTTCCAATTTCAAATGACGTCCCCAAAAGGAAACTTTGTCAACATCTGTTTTATCTAAAAAGATATATTTCTCTATTTGTATCTCAATTCAACGTTATTGCTGCAAAATGGGATGTCAAGCAGACAAACTGACCAACACGTATATAATAAAAGATCCATACTTGGCGCCTGTATATTGATACAGTACTGCTATGGAAAATATCGCAATACAATGATGTATCGATTTTTCCCCCCACCCCTAATAAAAAAAACACTACTTAAGTATTAACCGTACTGGTAGTAAAACAAAATACAACCTACCAGCATTATCCAAAGGAAATGTCATTTAGCAGCTGTTTTTTTGTTTTTGTTTAACTACACATGTGAGTCCTGTTATGTGCTGCAGATATAATCTAAATGTGATTCACTTCCTTAATACATTTTATTTGAATAATCAGTTGGATTTGATTCAATTTGAACTGAACACATCTGCTACGTGGGCAGCTCAACAACAAAGAAACAGAATCGCGTAAAACCACAAACTACACTTACACTTTTTATACAGATTAAAAAAAATCTATTATGTTAAGAGGCGCTGGTTGGTGGATTTTGTTACATTTGGACCGAGCCAGGCTAACTGCCCCCCACCCCCCCTTTTTTCCAGTCTTTCTGCTAAGCTAAGCTAACCAGCCTCTGGCTTCAGCTTCACATTGAACTGACAGATATAAGAGTGAAATTGATCCTCTGCAAAAAATGTGTTTTTCCCCCAAACTGCTGAAAAGCTGTTGTATTTTAATACAGGTTTGCTACATAGATTTTTGCAACAGGATTTTTTAATGTCTGTTTTTGTTTTGTTTTTCAGAGCTCTTAACTTCGGTGGAATTGGAGTGGTCATGGGCCATGAACTGACTCATGCTTTTGATGACCAAGGTTGGTAAAGAGTTTTCCATTCGGAACAGTTTACATTTGAGAGAATGGAAGATATCGTCTTTCTAATACTAAATTATTTAATCAAGAGTTCACACTTTTGGTATTAAAGGGAGGGAATACGACAAGGATGGAAACCTGCGTCCCTGGTGGAAAAACTCCTCCGTGGAGGCCTTCAAGAAGCAGACGCAGTGCATGGTGGAGCAGTACGGAAATTACAGCATCAACCACGAGCCTCTGAATGGAAAACACACTCTGGGAGAGAACATCGCTGACAACGGCGGACTCAAGGCCGCATACAAGGTCTGATGTCAGGAAGGAAGCATGAGCAACCTTAAATGTTGCAAAGCATGGAGGCAAAATGGCTTTCCGTCACTGATTACACACAATTAGATGCTAGTGCAGGAGAAACAGTTTACACCACTGTGGTTATTTCTTTCTACAGCAACATTGTCAGATTGCAGGTTACAAGGTCAGGTAACTGTCCTGCACATCTGACATCAATCCTCTGCTTTAGTTTATTCTTTGTGGGTCACATCCATTCATCTGTATTGGAAAAAGCAGCTTGTCTGGTTTACAGTGAAGCCTGGAAATGCAACAGGTGGTTATGAGTGACCTTGTCAGCCTCTGGTTACTTCTTCACATGCACGCATTCTTTCCAAAGGTCAAAAGCTATGAAGCAGAGGAGCAAATCAAATGGAAGTAAAAGCAGCCTGCATTACGTGGTACATGTTAACCAGAGGGAAATAACACTGTGCAGAACCTAAAGTAGATCTTCTATTTCCCCTTGGTCTATATTATTTATTTTATTCCAGTGCATTTTTTTTTGACAGAGACTGAGAGTCCATTTTATTCATTGTTTTGGTTGTTTTGTTCATTTATTGTGGATATTTAAAATGTCTTCCAGTTCCAGTGTTGCATATTCTTTAGATATAAGTGTATTGGTCTTTGAAAAAGTGTACCTGCATTATTATGCTATTACTGTATCTATCTACGGTATCTATCTGTGTGTAAATATTAGATTAAAATGGTCTCAGAACATCAATATTATTGTTTATCACAATAATTTCTGGGACAATTTATCGTCCAACAAAATTTGTCATATATATATCATTATACATGTTTACATGAGTACAAAATAGTGACTCCATGTGTGTAACATGACATTTTGTTGCTTTCGAAGGCCTATGTGAACTGGATCAAAACCAACGGCGAGGAGGCCACGCTGCCCGCCCTGGGAATGACCAACCATCAGCTGTTTTTTGTTGGCTTTGCCCAGGTTCGGATCACTCGTATTACTCATATTGTTTCTTCTTACTTGATCACACTGATACTACTGCTGTTTTCACTCCAGACATGTTTTAAGACATACGAATAGAAAATAGAATAATCATTTGTCTAATAAGGTTTATAGTCATTTACGCCCTTCCCCTCTTTGAACAATCCGTGAATATGCTAATATTGTTTACAAAGTTTAACTGCTGCACAAAACCTGTATCTCCTTCATTGTAAAGTCCATTCTCAGTGTATGTGCCCTGGAGTCTGCACATACATCGCTCTGCACGGTGAAGCCCAAACAGTCAAGGAACAAGCAGAAAAACAAGTTTTTTTCTCTTCTAAAGGGGAACTTTAAGTCAGAATAAAAAACTTAAAAAAATCTGAATAAAACAAGCCCAAACACATATGAAGACTAGACAGAATATTTAAAATGAATAACCTCAAAAAACACTTAAAAGTGCTGTAATGACAAGAAATGAATTGCAATTCAGTCAATACATCTCTGTAAATCTTCATAGAAATCAGCAAAATAATTCCAAAGGACCATGCCGAAACATTATTAATCCCTGGTTTTGTTTCTCTTCATCTGTTGTGTTATTCCTGCAGGTATGGTGCTCTGTCAGGACACCCGAAAGCTCACACGAGGGCGTCATCACAGATCCTCACAGTCCATCCAGATTCCGAGTCATCGGCACCATCTCCAACTCACACGAATTCTCAGAGCACTTTGGCTGCAAAGCGGATGCTCCCATGAACCCTAAACATAAGTGTGAGCTTTGGTGAGGCCTCCGTGCTGTTTGTCAGCAAAAAGGGAAATGGACATTTGGGAGAATATATTGACAGAGTCTCTCCGGACGGGGAACGCTTGAACCACTGAAACACCTACCGCCTTGCCACTTAATGCTTGTCAGGACTAAATGTACCTGTTCTGTATGGAGGATCTCCATCTTCCATGCTTCTCCACAAGGACTGTTGGTTTACCAAACAGTTTTCCCCACCTTCTGAACTCAAATGTAGCTCTGAATGGGCTTTTTGGACACTTGACACTGGACACCCACAAATGGTTACAGAAATGGGGGGAAACCACT
>NC_045736.1:30971276-30974699 GCF_008692095.1 Etheostoma spectabile
GTGCACTGCTTGTTTTTTCCCATAAAGTAATAAATGAGCAAAGTGATATTTCTTTTTGCTGTAACTCTTCACTGTGCTTGGATCTGCTCCCATGTATTTTTATTGTATTTTATTTATGTTCACAAGGTTTTTATATGACAGTGAACCAGGGAGCTGAAAGATGTTGGTGGAAAATGAAAATCTGGTTCATACGGACAGTTTTAAAGCCGTTTATTAAGAACTGTAAGTGTAAATCTATTTTAATAATACAGCAACCGTTTGTCTTTGAACCCTTGCAATATTTCAGAAACATATTCTGTACAATCTGGTAAAACTTACTTATTTTATAGAGATATTTACATGATATGTGTGTCCCATTGCTGCTGTTTCTTTTCTGTAATGGAAGACCAATACATTAAATCCTCAATTATTTTTTCATCCAAAACGTGGCGATATAGGCTAAGCTATGATGTGCCATAACTGTTTTTTTATGAACAAAAATTTGTCACAAATTATTTTGTATAGTAAAACCAATCTTAAAACAGTTTGGCTGATGTGTGCAATTTGTTTAGTTGCTTGAGCTCACATACACACACACACCTTTTGCACTACAGAGATGTGTGACTAGATTTATACAGCATCCACTGCGTCAGACTACACCACCTAACCAATTACAGGAAAAGTAATGGGAAATTGTCTTGCTGATTTGCAGATGTGATGCAGCCAGGTGAACAATAGATGGCGCTAATAACACAAATAATCCATGTTATAATCCATGTTATATGGTGTACAGTACAGTATGAAGTCCGCTGTGGGGAAACAGCTACATACTTGACTATTTTTGCAAGGCATACACACAAATGATTCGAATCAATTGTGCAAGATGATGTAATTGAACACACTTTCTTTTAATTATTTTGCTCTTTAATGTATTTAACCATTGTTAAGGATATGCTCTTACATCCTGGATTTTAATCTCAATAACTAAGTTTAAGGACTTGAAAACCGCAACATTTTAAAAAGAAGACAACAGTATTTCAGAAACATGGACACGTGAGCCATGTTCGGGTTCTGTATCTGATTGTAGGTTAGTTGATTAGCCGAGTGAATCCGTAACTGGCCGAGAATTGCCGAATCATCTGTCCTGCCCGGACTGCTGGAAGCGGCCGCAACGCCATGTTGGCGAAGTCTCTCATCTCTGTGAGGAAAAAAAATGATAGGAAACATACGTGTCGAGAAGAAAAGGTAGATCGTTGAGGGAGGTTGAAGATCGTGGCGATTATTTATTTTGAAAGAAACGGAACCGAGCCGGATCCGCAGAGGTTCCGGACGGCCAAGGGAGGCTAAACCTCCCACCGTCCCCATGAATAGCACCGCTGATCCGAACAGCGACTTTCCATGAAAAAAAGACGTTTGTGTTGCTATTCGAGCTTCGTTATCCCAGTTCGTTAAAGGGATTTGGGGCCTGCTTCAAGAATCTGCTACGCTTGCTCTATGTATGCAAGCTAGGCGTTGTTTGTATCAGTATTTATTAAGGTATTGTTTTTATTTGTTGATTTTTTTGCGATGAGTTTGCCACCGAAAGTGGTCCCCAAATCCGCCGCTGTCGCAGTTAGCGGACCTGGAGGTGGACCCTCTCCATCGAGCCAACTGCGGGCTACCCTGACCTCCGTGTCTCTGCCGCCGGGAGCCCCAACAGCTCCTCAGCCCGGCGCTGTACCACCACCTCAGTATCCTTTCACTTGGGTAATATAGGAAATTGGTTGTGATTTATGCATTACATTCCCCGTTACGACAGTAACACACACTGCCGTTTTATTAGTGATAGATAACACAGGTTTAAATGCGGGGATGATGGTTACGTTTGGAGGGAGCTTGGAGGAGGGGAGGGGACAATTAGCTAACCTAGCTAAGTATGCTAACGTTAGCTTATCAAGCCGGTTGTCAAAGCTAACGGACATGTCAGTTCGATTTTTGGGAGTTCTCGCTACACTACCGATTGTAGTTACATTTGTTTTTGAAAATAACGTTAGCTGTCATTTGAATTTAACGGAATAGCTACAGTTAATGATAGATAATGTGACATGTTTTGCCGTAGCAAAGCTCCATCACCGGCGGTTTATCAGGCTTTGCCACACCGGTTACCGGCTTTGTTCAGTTAACGTTACCGTTGTTGGCTAGCAAGGTGCGTGTGCCTAGCTAGTTACTTTGCCAGCCAGCTAAATTAAGGGCAACGTTAGCCTCTAATGCTAGTTATTGCACAAGTCAGTGAAAGCGACGTCGCAGAGCAGTAAAGCTTCTTCCATTTCAGGGTGTTGACCTGTGGCTTCATAATGGGACTAATGTTAGCCTGTATGAAGCCCGGTTTGTGGGAATTGCACCGCCTTTTTCACACGACTATAGCCCTTTTGAAGAGGTGCTACCATGGCAGGCCTGTCAGTGCATGGGCCGGTGAGCTCTCAGCATGACAGCCTTTATACATTTGGCAGTAAGAAAGTAGCTTGCCTGTTCTGGACTGTTAATGACATATGGTTTTATATTAACATACTGTTAAATCCTAACTGATACCCTTCTCACAGAAATTGCAGTGTAGAATATAGTTCTGTCAGCCTCAATGTAGTGGGTTTGTATTTTCATTGCCCCCAAATACACCTTTACCTTAGAATTTACACGGTTATACACCAATATTACTCTACCCCACTTTTGGTGTAGTGAAGTCACCGTGGTTATGTCACATCCTGTTTTATTTACAGCATGATTGCTGTAGTGCCAGACAGGATTAGGTTGACATCTCCTGCCTGCTAGTGGCAGAAAACTGTGTCTTTTGTGACATGACAGCCTCTGTTGTGGTTTTAGCTTTGGGGTGTGATGTCTCAACCTGATGTCCTGCCACCCACGATCACAGCCGCCCTGCGTTTCTGTCGGGCTGCAAGTAGCTGGTTAGTTGCAGGTGGCAGTACGTCTTGCTTACAGTATGTTGTGATGTTTTTGACTTGTTTGTGAGTTTAAATGAGCAACGCAAACACATCACAGAAGATAATGGTCTCTTTATTTGTTGTGCACTGTCATCTGTTGACTAACCTACTTTTTGCTGTACGATGTGAAGCTGAGTACAGAGCTGTACTCTCCCCATTTACTCAATTTATGTCATGTTTAAGGTATCATGGATATGGATACATAATGCTAGAATAATGGTAAATATTTCCCCTTTTTAGAGTAGGAGTTATCTTGGGCATAATTGTCTTATTTGGCTTTTTGTTCACTCTGGCTTAGCATTAACATTGACCAAGTGTCTTATTGTTTTGTGGCTATTGATCCACTAATGTAGCATAATCTGTAACCCTGTTAAATGTACAGGGACAAACCGTCAGCCATCCATATAGCACAATAGTTGGTTAATTCAGTTCTTGTTGCTATAGTTTTTTTTTTTTTTAACTCAATGTC
>NC_045736.1:30974709-30975431 GCF_008692095.1 Etheostoma spectabile
GGAGATACTATTATAAATTAAATCCAAAATATCCAATCGTCTATATGATATGTCACCATGTGTATCCATATGGAGGCAACAATACACTTGACAATACACTGATTAGGTTCTCCTAGCTAATGTATATTTAATGAAGTCCAATGTAACAGCCATGTAATAAGTACTACTTTTCCGAAGTTACTTATATCACTATTGTTGTTGAAGATCACATAGCAGTTTTGGTGCTGTTGATTTTTTTGGGATTGTATTGAATGTTCAATTGTTGAAAGTCTTTCACTATAATAAGTATTTTTTTTTTTTTGCATTACGTAACCACCCGTGCAGTACGAGTGAACAGAAGACATTAAATGAGTGAATTTACAGGAAAACGAAACTAGTCTGCTTTGTCCTGGGACCTCCGTGTAATTTCCAATGTCCGCATGATGGTCCCTGGAGCATGTTTCTGACAGTACTGCACTAGACTGCTCTGCGTTTGATTTTCATGTCTATATGAAAACTGATCCTCTGAGTGTGACCTCTCACTTTCTCTAGACCTCTGAGGTCAGGATTGTGGGAGCATGTAATGCTCCATCTGGCCGGGGCTCCTGATGTATGGGAATTCCCACTTGGAGGATGTCGGTGTGTGTGTTTGTGGAGTCATGAGATGCACAGGAGTCCAGAGAAGCAGGGTGGGGGTGACGCTGTATGTGTGCAGTGCCGGGGGGGGGGTTGCAGTTTGTTTC
>NC_045736.1:30975441-30977545 GCF_008692095.1 Etheostoma spectabile
TGCCAGAGAAACACCCAGCGCATGCGTTAGCTGCTGCGCTCGTCAGACAATGGCTGTGCTGCTTAGCATTCAGAGCGAGAGGCCAAGGTGGCGCTTCCCACCATCTAGCAACAAAAGGCCCAGGTCACCCAGCCTGCCTCAGCCGGCCCTCATTTCCCTCCACAGCTCACCTCACCCCACTGCTGGCCCGGCTGAGAAAACTGTGGCCCTCTCCCCGTTCTCCCCCCTGCTCGTCTCACTGGGCACCCCATTCAATCCCTCACCATTCATTGTACAGCACTTTATCTCTCTTTGAAGAGCACCGCTTATTTTTCTCTCTCACAACTTTGCATGCTGTTTTTTGTTCCTTGTCCCCGTGGTTTGTGTTTCTCTTTTGACAAATCGGATGACGGCATTTGTCAAAGTGCAGTGAGGTCTGATGTAACCTGCGAGCCAGGCACGCAGTCTCTCAGCCAGCGTTAGTTCTGAGGTACGTACCCAGCTGGTAGGCCACACAGCACTGTAGTCGTTTTTAGGACAGGTGTGTGCAGCCTGCATGAGAAGATATTCTCATGAGCATACTCACTGTGGGATGTTATAAATAAACTGCTGAGTTGTTATGAGCCAGCATGCAGGACTGTTCTTTCCAGAGAGGGAGTGGCCTGTTGAGGAAGACATTCTGCGCACTGTCAGAGCTGTGTGTGAAGGGACATTTACACATTATTGTTGTTATATAGTTACTGATCATAAATCAACGCCTGCATTTACTCATGAAAAATGCTTTTCAAATTCAACCAGACATTTGCTATTTTCTGATTATACCTATAATGCTTTCAGCAGTGAACTCCGTGTTTGGAGATCTAGCCCACCCACACCACGGTGCTGGATGTCAACGGCGGCATTGAGAATGTTCACATCAACTTGTCAGCAAGTATTAGTGCTACAACATATGCCAGTACAGTGCAAATACTTGCAGCGGAGCAAGAATTTGAGCTTTGCTTGTATAAGTGTACCAATGCAATATTGCATGTACTGCATATACTCTGCAGCTAAACAACTGTGTAATTGTGTGCAGTTAAAAAGGGTTTGTAAGTTTAGTAATGTTTCTTAAGTAGTTTCACAGACGATACCTGTCACTGGTGTCCACCATGGTTAGTGACTAAATAATAGGAAGGATTTTCACATTTTTAACCAGGCCCCCAGGAAGTGCGCCATACTTTGAAGCAGTGGAATCACAACTTCCGTGTCCATCACAGGATGCCATGGGCCCAAAAACAGACTTTTTTCCCCTGTAGACTTACATGGCGGTCACATCTGTAAATCAGTGGCTACATTTTTGTCACAATCCCCCAAATGACTCGTTGAATCGATAACTTTGGTCCTGTAACATTGGGAAAGTCTTGGAAGAGCTGCACTATTAAGTCATTTAATCCCAATTCACGTTAGCCAGAGTGCTAAACCAGAAGTAGCCGGCTCGGCGGAGGTCTCCAGTGGGCCTGCTCCATGGGCCCAATAATGTGGACGCAGCGCCGGTCATCCAGGTATTTTTATATGCAGCAGCTGAACATTTGTGTCTCTATGCGCCACTGAGCAACTCTCTCATAGGAATGAACGGAGCTAAGCCTCGAACGCAGTATCGGATTCTTATTAAACATGCATGTTTTGAACACACCTTAGCAGTGTTTCACAAACACACAACAGACGGGGCTGCGTCATGGTTGCTAATGGAGTTTTGCCCTCCAACAAATATACAGTGTAGACCTACTGTCTACTTAAAGAGTACAAGTGGAGTGCCCGTCCAGGGATTTACAGTGTGAATCCTACCGTGGCGGAGGCATGATCCGCCATTCCCTGTTTCTGATTGGCTACCGCGTGTTGGTTGGGTTGGTTAGGTTCAGGCATGAGGAGTGAGATTGGTTAAGGTTAGATTAAGATAATCAGGGTAAAGCAATCAGAGGCAGAAAAAAAAATGCGTTGGGAGCGGGCCGAGTCTTGGTCCCTGGAAGTACTGCGTGTACTGTTCTTGACTTCACACTTAACCCTGCACTCCCCTTACTCACTAAAGGTAACGTTTAAAATGGGATGCATTATGGTTCATTATTGAATCCGGGGGGTGGGGGGGGGG
>NC_045736.1:30977555-30983331 GCF_008692095.1 Etheostoma spectabile
GTCACCAGATGCCTCCCGATACGATATCATCACAATACTTACGATACAATATTATTGCGATTTTAAACCTATTGCAATACTCTGTGATATATTGCAATTTATTACCTTTTTCCAACTTCAAATTTTTCCCGATTTCTAATGACGTCCCCTAAAGGAAACTTAGTCAACATCTGTTTCATCTAAAAAGAAACATTTCTCTGTTTGTTCATATCCCTTCAATCACGTGTTATTGCTGCAAAATGAGATTGTCAAGCAGACAAACTGACCAACACAAAAATAATAAAAGATCGATACTTGGCGCCTGTGTATTGATACAGTATTGCCACTGAAAATATTGCGATACTATGATGTATCGATTTTTTTTTTTTTTTTTTTATATATATATAGGCTTACATTGTACAGATAAGGCCTCTCTCTACTCTCACTTTAAGTACTAGGTATAGTTTCTCTATAGTTAAAAGTTTTACTTTGGAAAGGAGGTCAAGGGTCAGCTACTCGTGGTCAGAAACACGGGTAAAATACTGGGGGGGGCGGGGGGAGGAGTCTCTTGGCACGTTGTGATTCCGATTCAGAGGCCAGCTGTTTGATTTTAAACTGAACATCGATGCAACAATCTTTTATGTACATTTCCATGCGTGATTTTAAAAATATACATATAAATCTGAGTTTGTTAGATTTTGACATAAATAGTGTTTGTCACACGCAACTTGTGATGAAATGTTTTGTCTGCTGAGGTTTTTATTGTGTAGTCATTCCATGCTTAAGCCTTAAACATGCTGAGTCACCTTCTCTCCAGGTGATCTTCCATGTCAGAGGCTGAGTCATGTTTAAAGGAGGAGAATTGGCTTCTTAGAACATGAAACATGAGGTGGTCACATGTAATGGGATAAAGTAGATCAACAGCCTTTATGTGTTTTCTAATGATTTTAAATATGTATTATTAGAATACAAAACTTCTTCTTTTTTTCCTCCTTTTGGCCCTTTTTGTTTGTTCTGAAGCTCTTAAGTTGTCCATTGGCCCATCCTCTTTCAGTCACTCTGTTTTCTGATTTGCACATGTCTGGAGACCGTAACTTTTAAACACATTTAAAAGAATCGTTCTAGACAGAGTTGCGATGCATGTAAGAAAATGATTTTTTTCCACCCCTATAAAACACACACTCGTTTATGGGGGAAAACACAGCTAAGCAGCTACTCGCAGTCAGGAACACACTCTGATGTACTCTGATATACACTCAGCAAGGGATTCATTTCCAGACAGGCGTATTAGTCCTTGCTTGGATATTATCAAAGTAACTCTTATAAAGTAACGCTAAATTATGAAGCGGTTACATTTGCAGAGAGACGATTTTCCTGCACGATATCTGTTTGGCTGTAAAAATATTATATCGAGCATGCTTTCATCAGAAAAGCTCAGAGTGAAATTTAATTAATTTATTCATTTTCAGATAGACATATTAATCACTGGTGGCCCACTGCGTACACTCACTCAGAGATTTCTTACTTTATAGTTATTGAACCCCAGCAAACGCATCGCAGATTCTAATATGTTAGAGTCGCATCCACCAGCCTACCACCGATTGTTCATACTGTAATGGAACAGCTGTGTGTGTGTGTGTGTGTGTGTGTGTGTCTGTCTGTCTGTGTGTGTGTGTGTGTGTATGTGTGTGTGCGCGCGCTGGTGGGCAGGGAGAAGGGGGATTTGTGTCTGCACCATCTGTGCCTCCACTCCGTTGCACGGAGTTTCCCAGGTACCCTGTGTCATTCGAAGGAATCATGCTATGTTTAAAATATTTGCGTGACACGACTTCTTCTCTGGCCGGCATTCAGCCAACGAAATTCAGGGGGTTGGTGGTTGGAAACCCAGCTGTGATTTATTAATTTATTCAGTAATAGATTGCAGTTGATCGAGCTGTAGCATCCTCCCGTCTTCCCCTTTCTATCCCCCTCACACACACTCACAGAACATTAGTGGCTTTACAGTAAGCTAATGATGAAGCCACAGTAGTCCCCCCCCCCTCCCCGTCCTAAATGAGGATTAAAGATCAGTTTAGGGTCAGTGGACAAGAAGGTTTGGCTGAAGCTACTTTATGGCCTCGTCAAAGAAGAAGAGTCAGCATGGGCTTGTTTTAGGCTTGTTTTTTAATTTTATTTTATTTTTACCACACGGCAGCCTATCCTTGGTGAGCACGTAGGAACCCTGTTTTGGTGGCCATGTGCTCACAGTGTCATAAGAAATCGGGGGTCACTGCTCTCAAAATGTCTTTTTTGAGTTTAAATGCTGGCTATATTGAGGTGTGGCTCATTTAGGATGATGTATCAGCAACCCTCCCTCATGTGCCAACTGCTTTTTTTCCCTCAGTCTCAGACAACATGAAATATGAATCTTGCAATTTTGTTCAATTGGATGTGTTGCAGGTCATTTTTCAGCCTCACTGATACCCTCATTCCCTGAAGCAGGATCCCTGTTGTAAGACTTTAAGTTGACATTGCGCTCACCCTCTCTCCTCAAGCAGAAAATTAATGAATCAAACTAATGACTAATATCTAATTAGTGCATGCAGCCTCTGTCATGGTTGGGCCTGATATACGCAGAAGAGCTTGACAGAGAAGTGTCTGCATCCACCTGGCCGCCCATACGGAGAGCTTGACATAAAGGATGTTTCACCTCAGGTCATTGTGGTTTCTCAGTGGGACCACCTGAGCATGGCTGTGCATCATTGTAAGATTGAACACTATTTGTTATCACCAGCAGTCAATCTTAACGTTACACTAAGTGGTGAAAATGCATCACATTGCTAGAATGAATGGATCATTCATTCCTTCAGCTCCCCGTTAGTTAACCTATTAGTAGCCCCCAACATGTATAACGGCTTTTAATATGAAAGTGAAGTTATGATACAGATTGTCTGTCTGAAGCAAACATTTTTAGACTCATCAACAGAATTACTTTGCAAGTTTTCCTGAGAGGAAACCGAGCTGGATGAGTTTTTCAATTAAACCGGTTTCTTGCTGTGTTGTTTAAACGTCAATTTGCTTTACGATAGATTTTGTGTTTAATAACGCCTTTTGAGTTTTCCCTAAAACGTGATAGGAAAGACTACTCCAGCTGAAGGCACCACATTTGTAGATCTCTTTTTTTGTGTAATTTGCCTGCAGTTGTAAGAAAACCAGGCCTGCCAAAATCCCTGGAAGATTTCCATGTCTTATCTGATCATTGTTGAATGAGCTCTTCCTGTGCATGCCCCCGGTGACACCAGACCCTGACCTCCGGGTGGCTTTGTTCCTGATGAACCCTGCTTTCACTTGTGCACACCTTGCTGCGTCCCCTCTGTTTCCAGTCCCCGACACAGTTGCCAACCAGCAGTCATGTAGAGCAGACCGATCATGTTGCCTCACTGTTGAAAGCTCCCCCCCCCCCGGCCTGTGAAATTTTCTCACCTACTTCGTGCTTTGTGCCACTGGGTGTACCACACAATGGCTTTTCAGATCATGACCTGTAATCGGCAAATCACTGAAAACATATGTTACTGGTACGTGCACTATTTGCTAAGATGTCTCCTGGCTGCTGGTCTTGGCAAATGAAATCAAAAGATGAAAATTGTTAATACTGTTTCCCATAGTACGGTATTGCTGGGCTCCTCCTCACCTAGTCTGTCATGTCAGTTTGAAGAGATTGAGCCTCTAATTACTCGTAATTTGTGTGGGTGGGGGTGGGCGTATTATGTTTTTCCAAATTCCCCAGCAGTGAAACAGATGATGCTTCCTGCTGTGGTTCTGGTTCATGAATCCCAGCCCTCTTTTTAAGGGCGTTTTCACACCCACCTCATTTGGTCCGGACTGTCGGACTTTTTAGTTTTGGTCCGAGCCAAAATTGCAGGCGTGAAAGGTGTCTCGGACCACGGTCCGGATCAAAACACCAGATTTTGGTCTAATCAAAAGAGGTGGTCTCTGCCCGGATCAGACTGAACCATGGTCCAGTTCGTTTATAATGCCAAAGCATTTTTTTGGATGGTTCGGACTTTCAGACCAAGTACAAGAAGCTCTGTGAGGCTCTCCTGGTGTTACAAGACCTGGGAAGATTTAACCCTCGTGTTGTCCTCGGGTCTAATTGACCCATTTTCCTATATCAATGCTCTTTGTAATTACCTAATGATGGGTAATTTTGGGGCGTCTTATTCAATTTTATAGCATTTGAAAAAACAATTTGAAGTGTTTTTGAAATAGTATTGAGTAAAAGTTGACTTATTCCAGTCTGTGATTATCATCAACATCCATTCCTTTAATTTTAGTCTAAACAATTCCTAATTTCTGCTTTTCTAACTCAAACATTAGGTATAATTTCCTTATTTATTGACCATAAATCCCAAAAATAACTGTAGGGAAAGTGACAAACATTGAAAGAAAGTGTCAAAAGTGTCGATTTGGTTCAAAAACGTAAGGAAAAGTTGAAAACATTGATTAAAAAGCATCAACAAAATTGTTGATGTTCAATTTTGATGGGAAGACGACACAAGGGTTGAGCAGAGTGACGGTGGATTTGCTCCGAGCAGACAGCTGTCGGCTATCAGAGCGACGAATACATCAGCCGTTTACTCGGTAAGTGGTAGCAAATGTACAGTTTTAGGTTTCCATTTGTCTATGATAAGTATCTGGAGACTCAGCTCGTGTATGTGATGACGGCAGGACGTAGTTTTGTCACATATGCTGTAGATCTCTACTGCGCTTGCAGTGTGAAACCAAAACTAAAACTCAAATGTATCCAATGTAACAAAAACATGACCCTTGATTTGGACTTACAGGTGTGAAAACGCCCTAACTGATTCTGATTCTCCCTCTTGTGTTGTTACGGTGCTGGCAGGGGGCCAAAGAGATGACGGCCCCTGCAGGCCTTAAGGGCCACTTTACAGTCAGAGCAGCTTGTCGGATAGCTTTGGATAACCTTTGTTCCCACACCTTCCCCAAGTCGGATTAGCTGGGAGTCATTCCTATAGCTCTCCCAAAACCTCCGATCTGACAGTCACACCCACCCACCGGCCTGATTGGCTGTGCGGAGGTTAGAAATATTCTGGCTTTAAACTTTTTTTTTTTCATTTGTTACTATCTGTTTTCCACGGAAGAGGATTAGGGCCACTGGGGGAAAATGTATGTGAGTTCTGACTTTTTTCTCAGAAAATTCTGACTTTATTCTCAGAATTCTGACTTTATTCTCAGAATTCTGACTTTATTCTAAGAATTCTGACTTTATTCTAAGAATTCTGACTTTATTCTCAGAATTCTGAGAAAAAAGTCAGAATTCTGAGAATAAAGTCAGAACTCACATTAATTATTTCACCAGTGGTCCTAATCCTCTTCTGTAGAAAACGGATAGTAACAAATGAAAAAAGTCAGAATTCTGAGAATAAAGTCAGAACTCACATACATTTTCCACCAGTGGCCCTAATCCTCTTCCGTAGTTTTCATTTTGCAACTATCTGTGGCAAGTTTCACGTGAAGAGGTGGAATATGTTCAAGTGAAGCTCATAGGCTCGTCAGGCTTTCTGTGTCGGAGCGTTAATGGGGCCTTTGAATTAAAGATTGAACTGTAAAGTTATAACTCACACATACGTATACGTACGAACCTCCTTTTTAAGTTAGATTTGTAAGCTCAAAATATTTGGGATCAAGTTTAAAGGTTCTCTCGCCAGAAAGTCAGCAGCCCTTTCCTGTCAGATTGTCTTAAGAAAGAAGAAAGACCTCCCTCCCGCTTTCTCTCTCTCTCTCTCTCTCTCTCTCT
>NC_045736.1:30983341-30999881 GCF_008692095.1 Etheostoma spectabile
CTCTCTCTCTCTCTCTCTCTCTCTCTGACAGCGTGATTTGTGTGAAGGGAAGAAAGGAAGAAAGCCAGACATTCGGTTTCCCTTAAACCATGTGACCATGTGCGTGTGTCACAAACAACTGCCTGAGCAGGTTACTAACCACTCGTCTTCGTGTTGTCTCCTCAGTGAGCCTCAGTTTGACTCGTTTCAGAAACCTTAAAGAAAGTTCTTTTTTCTGCTTGAACAGCACTCGGGAGTATTAATGGAAGTTTGCCCAGAAGTATTGTTTTTCTTTGACATATGAAAAGAGATTTGATGTGGAATGGCGTGTTAGCTTTTGCTTTTCCTTTGCATTTGTCAAATCTGCTGCTCTGTCCGTCTCCTTGCCTGAAGTGGTCCAGAAATCCATTTCAGATTTTCCCTTTAACACTTGCAAAATGGTGAAGGTACACAGTGTACTCTCAGAGATGGGGCATTTTGGGCGGGGTTTGTGGGGGATCCTTGAAATCAAACTACAGAGCCATTGTGGCTGAGGAAAGCCCTTTTGGATCTGAATGTGCTAAACTCTGCTTTATGCTTAGGGCATAAAAAGTGTAGAATGAAATATCTGCATAGTGTTTGCTAAACTGCAAACTACTAGACCAGGTCTCTTTGTGTAGTTTAGTCAACAATATTTATACTTATCACTGTCTCTTGCATGAATAACATAACAAAACATAACACATGACAGGAATCTTATCGGATGGCCTGTCCAGACAGGTTTTTTGGTCTCTAGGGCCGTGTTTACACTCGCTTTACATTGCAGTTCTGCGAGCCAACAAGTCACATGTCTGCGTCTTCAGTTGACCACTTGTGTTTAGACCTAGTCACTGTACGTCCTTGTTGGGGACGCATGTGTGTCCCAGACCACCTCGTCTTGGTGGTCCTTCACTCTCCTACTTAGCGCTGTCCACTTTTGACCGCATTTAAAAAGCAAGCGTAAGCAGGGTCAAGTTGATTTCTGGAGTTTTCCTCAACGCGTCTCTCCCCAGAATCCAACGGGTTCAGCCATCACTGGACGAGCGAATCTTCCCCACACAGCCTGGAGTCGCTGCAGTCTACAGCGTGAGTCACTGCACCCCCCCCCCCCCCCCCCCCCCCCCCCCCCCCCCCCAACATATCCACCTGTCTGCTGCAGTGCATGCACAGTAAATACACACTTCAGATACAGAACACACACACCTTAGACTCAGAGCTAAAGTATGGGCTGCACGTAGTTGCATACACTTTGACAATGACTGTACCAAAAACATACACTCAGTTGCCAGATTATTAGGTACACCTGGCTAAAACTACTTCAGTCTTATGCAACACTACCTTCATGAAGGTTGCAATGTTATGTTTAAACTGTTTAATAGAGGTGTTGATTTAACGTTGTGGTTATTTTTGACGCCATTGAACTGCATTGCATTTTACGGAGAGGTGTTTCTAGCATTCAGTCCACCCTCGCTCACAGAAACCGGGTGGACTCAATATTAGAAACTCCTCTCCCAGAACATTCTAACCATTTTAATCATGCTCTGATGTAGGCTTCATGCCACCCCTAAAACATCAACATACGAGGTGATTGTTTTGCTGTTTTTGACCTGACCACAGAGCGCCACAGACATTGCTGTTTTTTTGAGGCAGAGCGCCCAACTGAAGTTCAGTGCAGGAGAAACGCACCAGTTTCCTCCTAAGAACATTGTAACCTTTATGAAGGTAGGATTTATTGCATTCGTTTTCAAGTGTAAACCCCTTCAAGTGTACCTAATAATAATAATAATAATAATAATAATAATAAACTGGCAACTGAATGTGTTTAAATATGTCGTAGCGTGCAAGATGACAGTGCCTACTCAACAGTGCTTAGATTCTTTATTTTTTTTTAATTTTTAAAATGCTATATTTAAGTGTAAACTAATCTATGTGAGAGGTTAAATTGCTTTTGCAGGCACTGTAAACACGCCTTTGTGTGTTTTTCTTATTATTTAAAGAAATAGGCATGCCTTTTAGACATAATACTGTGATCCGACTGTTGTGGAAAGGTGTCACCTCAGGGGCTCTTTGGCAGTTAATTAACATTCCCTGTATCTGATCTTTGTCATAATGTTATTCAAATCATTCTCATCGTACTTATTTGAACCTGCTCAGGGCGTCAACATGTTGCGTTTAGGGCTTTAGGAAGACTATGATCTAGGGGCCATTTATGGTCTCGTCAGTGACCAGCCACACCTACTGCATCTCCCTAAAGACAAAAACCAACCCGAAGGCATCCTCCCTTCCCCTGAGGACACGACAGTCACCATCTGCAAGTGGGCATTATGCTATCCAGCGATTCATATTGAGCACTGCTGCTTTCAGACCTTCAGTGCTTTGCTGCACCATTCTGGGCCTCTCCTCTGATAAACCATATGTGCATTCATCAGAAAGGACTGTGATTGGTTTGAGGGCTTTGTGAGATAGTGATTAGTGGCAGTCCTACCATTTAAATGTTTGCCACAAAAATATGAAGATAGGAATATGGATTTTCCTTTTAACCTTACATTTTATGGATTTGACTCGGAGAATCTGAACTGAGCTGGCAGGATAAACACAAGCGGCTCCCGCTGAGACTTCCCCAACATTGTAGTGGTCATTGGTGGAAGATACTGGCTTGTGTGTGTCTGTTCGGTGTTCGCCCCATGGTGCTCTTTATTTTATAATCTCTGGCTTTTTACGAGCATTGTAGCATACCATAGAATTGCCACTTTTGTTATTTGACACCCCAAAGAAGGTGTTTTCATTGATAACATTTCTGATGTGCAGTAGGTGCACAGTGCAAAATGAAAGCCACTGCATGCTTAAAGACAGGCTGTTCAGCTGTGTGTGTATTTATCCTCTAACACAACAACAGTACCACCACCGCAGGTTTTGTGTGATTTTCTAGCTCTGAAAGTTTGTTTTAAGGCGTTAGGCTGAAACAATGATGACACTGATGGAAATAAACGTAGCCCATGGTATTTTGTTCTCTGCAGTGGATGTGGGGCTCGTGCACTCATTTTCCCCTTTTCCTCATGTACAGCTTCTATACAGCCGCTCGCCTCCCCTCCCCCATCCCATCTCTCTGTATGTCCTCAGAATCAGTCACCCGCCTGAAGCAAAGCAGGCTCCTCCCCTGGCAACAGCAGCTAGATTAGTTGTTTTATCCTAGGTCATCTGAGGGAAGTGGGCCACACATAGAAGATGGAGAGATGCAGAAGGGAGCCGGTTGTGCCTCTAGATTTGAATATAATGTCAATTTCTGATGTTAGATTGTAAATGTTAGCATTACCGTCGGAGCCGTAAAAGCTTTCACGGTCAGGGTGGAAGATGAATGAAAGGCCCTGGAGAGAAAGGTGGATTGGTGGATCTTTCCAGGCTGCCTCAGTGCCTCCTGCTTTCTTCCTGCAGTATCCTGTCTCATTCCCTGGTGTGTCAGGCTCGCTGCAGCAACAAGCAGCACCTGCAGTGGTGTCAGCCCACAGCTGCAGCAGCCTAGGCCCATCCTGCCTCAGCATAGGCTAAGAGCCCAGTCAGATACCCCTTCTCCCTGCCACTGCTCACTCGACTGGCGCCCCACCTCCGCCCTTCGTTGGCCCATATTGAGCATTTATTTAGCACCTTATTTATCACAGATGAGTGGGATTGTAATATGATTACTTGACCCAGTTTGGCCATATGAGGCCCAGGCATCCTTGCGCAGCATAGTTGGGCACGGCAGGCTGCAGAAGAGGCCAGAGCCCATCGCAGCCAACCCCCGCTGACTTCAACACCCATCCACAGCACGGGTCTTCACCTCTGCACACATTCAAGGGCTTATCCTAGGGGTTTAGCTTAATTTAAATTCCTCGCCAGGAGGGAGGACTAATGACCAGTGGCGTCCTGCCTCTGCTGTTCCTCCTTTTAGATCAGTTTGTGTGTTACATCAGTCTGATATAATAGCTTGTCTTGTGTATCTATCGGTCTAACCTTACTATTTTATGTGACACAGGTACCCAGGCATGCTGGCCCTCCTTACACTGCTCACGACATCACAAAGGGACACCCTAACTTGGCGGGCACCCCGCCCGGTCATGCACACTCCCCGGCGCTCTCTCAGGTATCGCTACCCACAGCTTCCCCATATCGCTATCCTAAGGGCTGGGAGGCAGGCGGAGGGGTGAGTTCATCACTGTGTCTTCCGTCAACCTATCTGCATATTCATGTTTGATCTGTCAATTTGTTGTCTTGCTTTTATGACTTGTGTTCAGGCTGAGCAACACTACACAACAAGAATTTATGAAAAAAATAAGACACAAAGATATTGTCATGTACGTGTCTCAATGTGTTTTTGACCCAAAATTTGTCAGATTTAAGATTTTCTTTTTTTTTTCTGCTAACTATCTGGAGGGGGCAACCCAGTATGCATGTGGCAAAATGTGGACTAAGACTATTGGGGGAATGTAGAGGACCTCGAGCAAATCCATACGTACAATTTAAAATCCAGGGGTCCGACCCCGGAACGTCTTGCTGTGAGGTTGTGTCACTGTGGGAGTAATCCCGACAGTTATGTCAAAGGCCACCGCTATTTCACCATTAGGTTATGATATGTGATAATTTGCTCCACCTAAATTCAGAATGTGTAGGTTTGTCTTTACATAATGTGAGCCAGATCTATGAGCACGCAGTTAAAAGAGGTCCTATTCTGCTCTCGCTAACAAGCATGTTGACTCCGTGACTCAGCTTCTCTAGAGGAATGTGACCATGCTTGCCAGGTCTCTAGTTGTTCCACTTCCCACTGTTCTAGTCTAATGACCCACTCCTTACCCTAAAGCATCCCTACTCTCTCACCAGCCTTCTATACATAGTGTTGTCAGCCAGCACAAACTTAAAATATCCCCGCCATGCCAGCAGCAGCTCGGAGAGGAGTAAGCAGATCTGCTTAAACCCACCTCTGCCCGGCTCCACTGCACACTAGATGAGAAAAGAAGTAGCACGGGATTTGCAGGCTTTGAGGGTACCAATTATCTCTGCACAGCACATAAACCCCGATCGAAAACATTTTCCCCCAGCAACATCCAAAGTGTGTCAGTTAAGATTGTTGCTGGTGTGTCCTTAAGGTTCCAGCTGTTCGGTGAAATGTCTTAATGACGTGACTGATTCCCGCACACATCCTGGTCTGTAGATAATTAACCTTTTCCTTCATTGTCTATCTTTCCTTTTCTTGTTTTGATAGTCTCCATACAACCCTGGACAAAATGCTGGTTCCGCCTCTTTAGTGTATTCTCCCCAGACCCAGCCAATGAATGCACAGCAACAAAGTCGCCCGGTGAGTGTCCCTCTGGTCAAGGACTTACAGCACGCCCGCCTCCCAGTTCTCAAACAGTTTGTGGTTTACTTTGACTGTTGTTGAAAGTTGGAGTAACATTGAGTCGATGATAGCGGGTCCTGGTGTTTATGCCATGAAGAGCTCCAAAAATGTTGACCGATCTCAGTGTGCACATGGCAGCGAGGCACTTTAATAGAGGCTGTATTTTTGAATGAGTTCTCCTTAAAGGCCAATTGCATCTACATTCTTTTTTGTGTTTTTCACATGGGAATGCCCGCCAAACTTTAGCAAAGCAGTGATGTGGGTTACCACAGTAAGCTAGTCAAGAAGTTTATGAATAATCTTAACGCTAGCAGTAACTATGCTAAATTTGGACATAACAGCCAAGAAGCTAAGTCATGTTTCAGCAGTACATAAAGCTCTGTCAGAGCCACAAGACTCTGTAATTTCACCTTGCAGAGCATGGGAGTTGTTGCCCCTGCCTCAATTGGGTAGTTTGGTTGTGTTATCGTGTGACTTTCTGATCTGAACTAACGTGGCGTCCACAGCAGTACATTGATTAGCTTCTGGCTGGTAGCATTTCTCAAATTAATCTAAGTTACTGTTACACTGACTATGGATAAGAATGTATCAAGCAACGTCATCATCCAGAAAGCTATGTCAGGCCACGTGGGGAAGAGTTCTTCGAAGGACTTGGGAAAACAATTGACAATAAAACATACTTGAATATTTGGATTTGAATACACAAGGAACACTGCTAGGAAGCTTCTAAAACAATGGACTTGCCTTTTAACCCTCATGTTGTCCTCGGGTCAAATTGACCCGTTGTCCTATATCAATGTTCTTTTTAACTACCCAAAATAACATGATTGATTCCACCCAACGCTCTTTGCCAAGTACAAATCTCTACTTTCATTAATTTTGGGGCGTCTTATTTAGTTTTATAGAATTTGGAAAAATAAAGTGAAGTATTTTGGAAATAGTATTGAGTAACATATTCCAGTTTGTGATTATCCATCAACATCCATTCCTTTAGTTTTCATATTATGTTTCCTATATGTGAGGTTTATTGACAATAAATACCAAAAATAAGTGTAAACTAAAGTTTATAAGTTGGTGTTACGTAGTGTTAAAAATGTCAAAAAAAGTGACAAACATTGAAAAAAGTGCCAAAAGTGTTGAAAAAAGGGACAAAAACGTAAGAAAAAGTTCAAAACATTGATAAAAAGCATCTACAAAAGTGTTGATGTTCAATTTTGACAGGAAGACAACACAAGGGTTAAAGGCCCCTTGCGGTGGTCGGTGTTACTGTGGGTGGATCCCAAGTCTCTTATTTGATATCTCCTTGCTCCTCGCTTTCTGGTCCGCCTTCGGTAAGACCGTCTGAAAGCTCTTATTCCTGCCTCGAGGAGGAGCTGTGAGCGAGGATACAAGAGACGCCTTCCTGGAAGCGGTGCAGCTAAAAGCCGGTGCTAACTCCGCCCGTACAGCTGACAAATTCACGTAACTCTTCAGAGGAAAGGACGTCTCATCCCTCTGAAAACACATTTCCTCGTTTCCTCTCTCCTCCCATGATTTCCTCAAGGAAGGGAGGAAAGTGAAGGAAACGTGGATGTGATTTAAGGACCTTTTTAAGGACCCTATAATCAAAGGCCTGTTGATGTTATCTTAGTTTAAAATGTTTGTTTGAATTTTAAATCTGGTCTGTCCTAAAGTGTTTTAGTGTAGCCTAAAGAAAGCCATGTAAAAATCCCTTTTTGTGAAAATCTCCCACCACAACAAGACATTTCCAATATTATATTAACTTGGCCAACATTCTCTGCACAACACACACGCACACACCTGCCTACCTAGTAAGCATTATTTATTAATCTTGCCTGGCTCCTGCCCAGCCCCCATCAGTAGAGCAAGGCTGTGTGGTTACAGTGGTGAGGTCTGCCACATAAGAAACAGGAAATGACTTCAATCCCACTGCAGTATGCTTCGCCACATAAAAATGATATTCCTCTCTGTGTTTGACAGTTTGGAATCTTGTCTCTGACATTCTATCCAATCTAACGTGGTATTTAAAGAAGCTGTTTGGGTCTGAGAGCATGTCCCTTTAAAGCTTTGTGTGGTTGAGTACTGTTTTTTACATCTGCCGCCATCGCTCATCTTATCTGTGTCTCTCTTATGCTCTTTCTTCTCCCTGCTTTACCATCACTGCTTCAATCTCCTTGCTGGACCTCTCCTCCCTCCCCCGCCAGTTTGCTACGGGCCCTCGACCAACCCACCATCAGGTAATTTACCCCCGCTGAACGCCCCTCCTGCTCCCTCTCTTGCATCATCCTCATTAAAGCAGTTTTTGTTGGTACCTGCTGGCATAGGGCTGTTTGTGGGGCGTCTGCTCCGATTTGAAAGCCTTCAAGTATCTTGGAGACAGTTAAAAAGGTTTTAATTATTATGGGATTCTCTGAGCTTGCTGCTATTTAATCAACATATCCAGCCAGGTGCACAGAGCAGTTTCCTGACTGTGTGTTTTTGCACTATTCATGTTTATTTTTATGGTGAGCGTGATCTGAGTAAATTTCACAAATAAAATTGGTATTTAATATTGTTTACCAGGTTTAGATGTAACAAAGCTTGTGGGTATCCTTGGGCTCTAAACCTAACAAGTAACCTGTTTTGTCTGCACAGGATGTAAATGATTGGGATCCTCCAAGCCTCCGTTACAGTTCAGATCCTTTTCTGAGTCGTCATAAAGAATTTAACATGATAGAATTATTTTTAAAGGTGCTGTACATAGGATTGCGACGATCCAGGGCTTAGCCAAAAAAATTGAACTGGCGTTTACTGCACTGGCTTTGTGAGCCCAAGGTGTTCTGCTTAGTGAAGAAAAAGACAGAGAAACTACATTGTTGGATAAACGGAGTCACCAGGCGAACATCTAGTCAGAGCAAGCTCTCTTCATCTATTGCAGCAATAACGGCTACGTTGGGCCGACGGTTCTGGACACGCTGCAGGGCATTTCCATGTGGCATTAATACTGTATGCAGTTCATTAATGTGACACAGGATATTACGGAGTGAATATCAGTTCTCCTGAGCGGCTGACACCAATTTAATTATCAGTGCTTTGGTAGTTGGTCTTCTGTTTCATTTTTTTTTTACGCAGGAATACATTGTAAAGTGTCATTACTTCTTTTAAATTAAACTACCGATGTATACAGGAAACGATTTAATGACGGCACATTAGATTCACCAATGAAGCTCAATGTAGACAAAGCCCCCCCCCGGGGAAAAAGTCCTAGGGGAAACACTGAAGTGTGTGTCTGTGTTGATGACGACTGGTGTTATTACACTATGAGCGGCATGTTAATGTGTTCATTTGTGGCAGTGGAGTTCTTGTGCTGCTGTTTGTTTATTACCTTGTGGATGCTAAGAGTCTTAGACATGTCTGGGAACTGACAGTAAGTCCATACGACTTCCTGTTGTCTTTTGTGTTGATTTTCTCCCCATATTGATTCATGCAGCTGCCCACTTTGAAGATTGCTGTGGTCTTCACACCCCAACATGTACCTTGTGTAACGTGTCTAATATCCTCACCTTCTGGATGCTTCTGTGTGGACACATCTTAACAGACTATTAATAGTATGGTGTCAAAGTGTGGCGGGTGTGTTGGCCCGCGAATGCATGCTCCGGCTGTCACAAACTGGCGCTGGGATTTCTTGTGCCACCACGGAAGTGGAGTCGGAAAGCAGATGAAGCCAAACAGTGGCCTTTTATATCAATAGTGAAAACGGCCATTGTCCCACTGAAACACACTCGATGCACAGTAAAGGGTACATAGAGATCAGAAAATGATTTAATTTGGCCGTAGCATAAGTCGGTCTTCAAACAAGCGCGATCATTATTTCATTTTTTCCCCCTCCACTTATCGGTGTCACTGACTTCTTTTGTTTGTGTGTTGACCAAAAGGTCAAAGCAAGTGGAAATTACACTAAAACAAACAACTGTTGTTGTTTCCTCCCGAGAACTATTAAGAGGTTTTAATAAGTCTATTAAGCTTTTACCCTTGAGCGTTTCCCCTTGGTTGGCCTCTAGAAGTGGTAATTTCACACAATGGCATGGCCTTCACATTCATGTCAGCATATCCACCTTAACATGCTGCATACAGGTCAGGATGTTGACATTGTTTCAGTAGAACTAGATCTAGCTACTTGCCGACAGTATTTAGTCGACATTTCATATTAGATGAAATATTAAGAAAACTCCAAAAGGTTGAAATGGTTCATATCAGGGTAAAGCTTAAGCTTCAGCCTGTGTTCAGTGTGTGTGTTCAGTGTGTGTGTTACGAAATCACTTCTCTGCTAAAGAGTGAAAACACCAGCTCACATCTGCCAAAGGAAACAAAAGGTTTTCACCCCGCAGTCATTTATAGAGCTAGCCAAACTACCAGGGCAGTGAAGTATGGCATGCTGTTTTATTCAATGTTAAATAAATGAATAATGCCTTTTGAAATGCCTCATGAGATAAATCAATGAGGCAATAGATAATTAAATACATGTAAATATTCATATAAAATGAATGAATTAGTTAATAAATATATTTAAAGGTTTTACTTTTATTTCATGGTACTTTTATTTCAGAAATCCGCATTTATTTTTTTCTGTGGACTTTTATTTCCTAATGCCACATTTATTGATTTTCCTATCTATTTATTGCCAGTTCCTATATGCAAATCAGGGGGCGTGGCTATCTCTCACATTCAGAACAGAGCCGTGCTCCGTACCCAGAGTGGCAGCGCAGTGGTTCAGTTACCCCAAAATAGGGGACAGTTTGTTGGGTACAGAGCCTCGCGAGCTGCCGGTCGTGGTGCTCCGTCAGTTGAGCAGTAGTTGGTGGTCTACTTACCCCAGAATAGGGGACTGTGGGCCGGCTACAGAGCACCGCAAACTGCCGGTCGTATTGCTCCGTCAGGTCAGGGCTAGTTGGTGGTTCACTTATCCCAGAGTAGGTGACTGTGGGCTGGGTACGGCGCACGTCTCTGTTCAGAATGTGAGAGAGAGCCACGCCCCCTAATTTGCGTATACGTGGAAATAAATAGAGAGGGAAATCAATAAAAGTGGCATTAGGAAAATAAAAGTCCACAGAAATAAATAAATGTGGACTTAAAATAAAAAATACCGTGAAATAAGTCAAATTAAAACTTTTTAATAATTTAACTAATTGATTCATTTTAATATGTACATATTTATTTCATGATGCATTTCAGAATCAGAATTAGAAATACTTTATTGATCACCGAAGGGAAACTCTGTGTCACCGTAGCACCAGTAAGAAAGCCTTATTTATTAAGTCATGTATTGATGTATTTATTCATTTAATATTGAATAAAATGGCAGAAGTGACCCCTATCAGCTCCATAAGATATGAGGATGCATGTAACCCCCCCCCCCCCCGGTGCAGCCCTCAGCATCATGTCTGCTGCTAACTCATCATCGCAGGTGACAGCCAGGGCCATGGGGAAGGGAAAACAGCGGCGGCTGTGCTAGACTGGTGCTCAGCTACGCAGTTTGAGAAAGGCAATTCAGCCTTGGTAGTAAAGAGTGTGTTTGGGGGAGAAAGGATCGTGTGGATATCTGTGCAACTGTACATGCATGTGTGACGTTTTCACTGTCTTTGGAGCCTTTTTTTAATTCAAAGAACCAACCAACCCTCACTCCTTTTATTATAGGAGTTCTTTTTGCCTATCAAAGTGGCTAAGGAGCAGTTACAGTGTCAGGTAGATAGAAATAATTGGGTAGTTTCCTGCCTTGATGTGTGCGGGCCATTGATTGCCTGCTTGTTTTTGTCCTGAGCCTCACTGCTACGGTCTCCCATTGGCTTTTTTCTCTTTCCTGCTTTCAATACTCAAGGGAGGATTCAGACCCATCCAGGTAACCGTAACCTCTGTTTCAACAGTCTCCAGACCTGCATGGCATGATGAGGATCATCTCTAAATAATCTTATCCCTCCTAACATTTAACCCTGTGCACCCCCTCATCTTCACCACAGTGTATGTTCAGTAGAGAGATCTTTTATAGTCACGTATTCCCCGTCTTTTATCCTGTAGAAGCTCATTACTGCACCTCTCACTTTTTTTGAGCCATTCATTACTTACTTAACTTTTGCTTTTAACACAATTTAATGAACAGGATGCAGAATGAAAGACTATATTGCATTTAAGATGTGATAAGAAAAGTGTTACCTGTTTTATAGATGCCCATTGGACGCATGTATGGCTTCACTTAGGGCTGCAACTAATTATTATGATTATTTTCATTGTCGATTAATCTGTTGATTATTTTTTATGATTAATCGATTAGTTGTTTGGTGTATAAACAACCAGAAAATGGAGAAAAATGTTTCCCAAAGCCCAAGATGATGTCCTCAAATGTCTTGTTTTGTCCACAACTCAAAGATATTCAGTTATTGGAAGGCTGGCTTTAACCGATTTAATCAATTTCTTAAAATAGTTGGCCAATAATTTTAATAGTTGACAAGTAATTGATTAATCATTGCCGCTCTAGTTTCAGTGTTTCTGGAGAGCACACTTATTGTTTCAGTGATTGCTTCAAGCCTAAGATACGAAGCCAGTGGGGGTCTGTCCACTCCTGTCTCTTGCTTTGCCAGAGGTTTAACCGGGACTGTCTGTGGGTCGCTGGTAATGAACAGTTTCCTGGTCCTTTCCCACATTTCCACAGGGCCACTCACAATAAAGCCCTTGAACTTGATTTATTATGTTAAAGGTGATTTCCCCCTTG
This sequence comes from Etheostoma spectabile, assembly GCF_008692095.1. Classification (NCBI taxonomy): domain Eukaryota; kingdom Metazoa; phylum Chordata; class Actinopteri; order Perciformes; family Percidae; genus Etheostoma; species Etheostoma spectabile. The sequence continues at coordinate 30,995,452 of NC_045736.1, forward strand.
GGTATTTTTAGACGGTTTACAGCGTTGTTTATACTGCTTTCCTTCACCGGAGCAGAATGGGACCGTAGCTGGGTATTCCCAGCCTGAGCCCTACTCGCTTGGAATCCAGTCCCAGCTGTGGGTAGCGGGCTTCCTTCAGGCCCATCCAAACACAATGCCCGTCCAGTATTCAACTTTTAACTGATTGTGACAAGTTGTGTAGAAATAATTGGAACTGCGGTGAAATTGAGGATTTTTTTTCTTCGTTTTCTGTGCTGTGTGACTGATGAGAAAAGGCCGTGTTGCGGCCTGATAAAGAGATCCATGCTGTGTGTCACACACTCAGTACAACTGCAAAGATGGCCAAGCTGTTCAAGCACAAAAAGAGGTATTTGAAGCCATTCAGCTGTCCAAGAGTTTTAATTTTCTGCAGCTGTGGACGCTGGTGCAGCTTGTTTACAGTGCAGAGTAAAAACAAAAGAAGAGATTATAGGAAAATATATTAAAAAAAAAACAAGAAGTAATGAAATTTAAACTTTGGTTATTCCTCTTAAGTTTTCTGCAGAAAACGGTAATCCAGCTGGTCTCTGGCGATGAGGTCTGGTCTGGTTCGCTGTTTAAAAAGACCCCCACAGTGCTTTGTTGCTTATCCAACCTAGGAATAAAGACACAATGAAATGCAAAAACACTACCTTAAACCACCAGTGTGTATAGCTGTGGGATATGCCTGTATCAGACCTCCGTTTATCTCCTCCCTCATCTGTTTGGAGCATCAGGTTTAATTTAGTAAGAGGAAATATCTCGTAACCAGTTGGTCTCATACTATACCCTCACTGATAGATTCAATAATGAAAATTGGCATGAAACGTATATATGTAATACAATTGGTTGAATGCTATCCCGATTAACTAATATATAAAGGAGAGCTGAATGAAGCTTGAATTAGAGATAAATAACAAGACCACCAACAATCCTCAAAGTGTAGAGAAATGGACTTTCCTTTACATCTCTTATATGCGACTGTTTAAAAAAAAAAAAATTCACATCACAATACCACAAAGTCCCCCTGATTTCCACCTTCATAACAACAACACTAATAACATAAAATCATAATAACCTTCATGATGAACACCGGGCGTATTGTGACTGTCTTGAAGAATTGAGACAGTTCATGCTGCACTGATTGTGGCTTCCTTTTACTAAATATGTATGTCAATATGAATTCATCATGCTTTTAAAGCTTCTGTTTAGATGATTAAATGATTGTAGGAGGAAAATGTCTAAACAGAGAGTGGCACTCCCCACTTTGCAGATGTCATTCATCTGACTCATATTATTGCTTAAAAAATCCAAACCATAGAGATGCAATCATTCAAGTAATTCATATGCTGTATGGGTTAATTATAGAGGCATTAAATAGTAGGGATTGAGGGAAATTAATACAGCATAGTATCGCGATATTTCAGCCACCAAGCATTGATCTTTTATTAGATATATTATCTGTTATGGTCCGTTTGTCTGCTTGACAATCCCATTTTGCAGCCATAAAATTGAACTGAGATGAACAAACCGAGTTTTCTTTTTAGATAAAACGGATGTTGACCGAGTTTCCTTTAGGAGACATAATTTGAAATTGGGAAAAATTTGATTTGATTGGAAGAAAGGTTATACGTTGCAATATATTGCAATAAGTTTAAAATCGCTATAATATCATATGATGACTTAAGTATCGTGATGATTCCCACCCCTATTAAATAGAATACAAGTGTGCACGTCTGCCTGAAAATTATTCTGCCTTTCATCCCTCAGTCTGTATAAGATTTTAGCGATTTATTTATTTATTATTTTTTATTTTTTTTAAAGCTGTCTCACTGTGAGAAATGTGTAAGCCAAATGGTACAGCCATCTGAACAACTGTCCTTGTTTGTATTTTAGATAGAAGCGCGGCAGCATGTGGAAATGAGACTGCTGCTTCTGGGTTGGTACTTAATGTCTTCCGTTGTTTCTCTGCGTTTCTCTCACATGTCGCCTGTAGTTTTTCCAGAGGACTCAGATGCAGACTGCGAGGCCCACCATCCCTACAAACACACCCTCCATACGGCCCGGCTCGCAGACCCCCACGGCGGCCGTCTACCCCACCAACCAACCAATCATGATGACCATGGCACCCATGCCTTTCCCTTCCCCACAGACTGCACAGTACTACATCCCACAGGTGACACACACACACACACACACACACACACACACACACACTGGACACGGTCTTAAAAATGACATTTGGTCTATACCTCACTTCCAGCTTTAGTTATGTGTACATACAGTGACATGCATGCTAAAGTTTATTAAAAAGAGGGATAAAAAAACATTTTTGGAAATTGATCTTAATACCTTAATTCAACAACAACAAAAAATCCAACCTTTTTAAGGACACCATTTTTCTTTGTGAATGAATAATGTATTAAATAAACAAATGAGTTTCCTTGAAATACAGGGGGTGTAAGTATACACACCCCTATGTTAAATTCCCATAGAGGCAGGCACACCTTTATTTTTAAAGGCCAGTTATAACATGGATCAGGATACTATGCATCCTGATAAAGTCCCCTTGGCCTTTGGAATTAAAATAACCCCCCAACCCCCCACATCATCACATACCCTTCACCATGCATAGAGATAGGCATGGTGTTATTTCAGTTAGACTAATACCTGGTTCAATTTTTATTGAGAGATGATCTTATGGAAAGTTCCCCATGCCAATCTCTATTAATGGTGAAGGGTATGTGATGGGAAGGGAACTTTGTCAGGATGCATAGTATCTTTAATAATAAAAATCGGCCTGTTTCTATGGGAATTTAACATAGGGGGGTGTATACTTATGCCCCCTGTATTTTAAAGAAGAGCATTTATTTATTTACAATATGTTATTCATTCACAAAGAAAATGAGTGTCCTTAACGGCTGGATTTTCCTAATTCTTTTAATTAAGGCATTAAGAGTTCCTTGTCCTTTATGACCATTATTGCAAGGAGGATAATTCTTCTTAAATGGAAATCACCACAACCTCCTTCTTTCATACTTTGGTTGAAGGATATTGTTTATTTTCTTAAACTTGAAAAAATTAGGATGTCACTACGAGGTTCCTCTGACAAATTTGCAGAAATCTGGCAGCCATTACTACGATTGGTTGGTCCAGTTAATTTCCGTTCTGTCCCAGTCTAGTCCTTCGTGTATGTATTTGTCTGCTCATCCTGTGTCCTTTTTCTCGGATCTTCCTTTTCTTATGGTTCCATATTTGCTTTCCTGGGCACAAACTGTACTTTTTTTTTTTGTTTTTTTAGGTGTAGCAGAATGCATCTTAATTTTTTATTTATTTCAAAACTTTTTTTTTTGTGTATGTGTGTCCTTTTTCTTAGGACTTTTCCTTATTACATGGGAGGGATTGGAGGTCGTTTTTGTTGTGTTTTTTTTTTTTTTTTTTTATAACTCAAGGGAATTGCTTGGTTTGTTTTATATGTATCGCATTGTAAATGTATGGCTATGCAATTCTTGTTAAAAACCAAATAAACAAAGTTTGAAAAAAATAAAAATAATTAAGGCATTAAGATCAATTTCCAAAAGATGTTTTTTTATTCCTCTTTTTAATCCACTTTAGCATGGGGGTGTAAACTTATTCAAGCCTCTGTATATGTTTTCTAACAGCATTTCGTATGAACACAGATTCTGAACATCAGAATTACGCTTTTTCTTTGATTAGAATTCAGGAGAATAATTATTATGTCACATTTGCTTTAGCAGTTTTGATCATTTTTCTTGCAGCGAATGAATACTGAGGAAATGTTCTCTGGCTGCAGCTGGTATTGTTTTAGATTAAACAGATTAAAGGGATGGTTCAACATAAAAGCATTTTTCTTTGTAAAATTCATCAAATTGTCTTTAGTGGGAATTAAGCAAAACTATTGTAATTTGCTGCTGTAGTGCACCTGCGATGTTTTTGTGCTGAATGCACAGGAAACAAATTCAAAGGAAATGCTCTCTGGTGCAGCTCGTACTGGTGAGATTTGACTGATTAATAGAAATACAGTTCATAAAACTGGTCTAGGCCGAATTTGAAAGACGCTCATCTCACACGATGATTTAAAATCCCTCAAATAAAATCACACGGTTCAAAAAGATAACATCACTGATTGCAAAAGTGTGCCGTTTTTCTACAGGATCTGATGATGTGTTAAACTGTCTCTCTCTGTCCTTTTTACTTGCAGTATCGCCACAGTACCCCCTACGTGGGACCTCCTCAGCAGTATTCTGTACAGCCTCCAGGGTCTGGCACCTTCTATCCTGGGCCAGGGCCAGGGGAGTACCCTCCCCCATATCGTGAGTCATTAATCCAACACGACACACTGCAAGTGCCATTCCCGTGTCACATTTAAAATCGGAATTCACCACAAATAC
>NC_045736.1:30999891-31001452 GCF_008692095.1 Etheostoma spectabile
CTATCGGCCTCATGTGCCCCCAAAGCAGGAGAATGGAACAATGTTGGACTAATGTCTGTTTTCTTCTCTTTTGTTTTGACTTTTTCACAAATGCCTTCAGATCCCCTCAGGTACCACCCGCCTGTCTCACCCTCTGTTCCTGCTCCCGTCCCCACGGCTGGCCCACCCTACTACCCAGGACAGGCAGTGTATCCCCCCTCACCCCCCATCATAGTGCCTACACCACAGCAACCTCCACCAGCCAAGCGGGAGAAGAAAACAGTGAGTGTCTTAGTTGTTCCTTATTGCCTTTTTTTCCCTCCAGTAGTATCTAAATAACGTAGATAGTCAGATTTCCATTTTTTCTGAGCTCGTTAAGGACTTAAAGTTGAGCTTTACAGTGTAGTTTTGGGCTCTGAAACAGAAGCTGACAAAGCAGTATCCCCTCAAAGACCATCAAGTTACTGTTCTGGAGCTTTCATACAGTATAATCGTTATCAGCGGATGGAGTTTCCTCAATTATTCCAGTTGCTCTTTGTCTTTGAGAGAAACCAAATACAATTTCTCTTGTTAACAATATATGTAATGCTAAAAATAAATGTGGAATTATTTTACAAAATAGTGTTTTAAAAGAAAGGCTATATTGAGCTTGTGAATTAAGTCAAGAAATGTAACATTTAAAAATAATGTGTAAAGTGTATCTGCAGATAATCTGCTGTTTCTACGGTCGCTAGGGAAATACTTGATGTTAAAAGTGTCAGTGATCCGTTTTCTTTCCCTGAGCACAAATGTGCATGTCAGATTCCTGTTTGTGTATAATGCCGCAGATGGAAAGTACGCGTATGAAATGGCGGAGGCAGGGTCGCTCTACGACTCGCGCGCTTTAGTGAGGTCTGTGTTTTTTTGTGCCATTGTCCTCCCAGATCCGTATCCGTGACCCCAATCAGGGTGGCCGGGATATCACAGAGGAGATCATGGCAGGGGGTTCAGGGAGCAGAAATTCGACGCCTCCTATCGGCCGCCCTTCCTCTACCCCTACACCCCCACAGGTATGGCTCTCTGACACACTCACCTCCAGTAGTTTCAGCTGTAGTAGTGTAAGCTGATTAGGCTGGAGATTCAGCTGAGGAGAGGGAAGCCCTCTCGTGTAGCTTTGTTGCGGTGTGAACTCCGTGCCCTAGTCCTTCCTGCTGTTGTCCATGTGTTAGTGATGGACTGGACGCAGCCTCGGTGTCTTTGGTCCTTTTAACTGCCATATTGCCCTCTCATAAGGAATGTATGTTTTTGAGAACATACCTTAGGACTTCTTAGGACTTCTTCTTTCTCTTTTATTATATCTTCATTGAGTTTTTCCAGGACAAGTATCATAAACAATGCAAGATGGCATTATAAGAAATGTCCAGATAAGCAAGTATAAAGATCGAAAATATATTCAAAAGAGAACTAGTGGAACAGGCAGCCACGGAAACCATAAAGGAGTAGGTCAATTGTGTCAGGAAGGCCCCCTCCCTTATAAATGCACACATGTATACATGCATACACACACACACACACATACACACACACACACACACACACACAC
>NC_045736.1:31001462-31002301 GCF_008692095.1 Etheostoma spectabile
AATATCCATATGTATACTGTGCATACATATACCCATATACATATACATATACCACTGGTAAACTTATATACACACACGCACACACATGGTGTAGATATATATGCGTATACATACACATAAAACTAAAGGATGTGATACTGGGTGGGAGAGAAAAGGGCAGAAAAGAGGAAAAATAAAACATTAATTTTATTTCTATAGTTGAGATTTATGTTCTTCAGCTACACAAGCAGTCTTGGGTTTCCCGGTCATATGTTCCCGGGACTATTTAGGTCAAAAGGCCTAAAGAATAAAAATAACAACAACAACAACAACAAAAAAGAGTTATTTCAATAATATCACATCCAACTTTAGTTAGTTTAGTTTAGACATTTGTGTGGGGCCATGACTTGTTAATACCACTTTAGACGTAATTTTCCACTGATGAATTCCCAGTAGTCTTGTTAACAGCTGTTTAAACCTCCTTCTTTTCTATCATTGTTTCTATCCACTCACTGTCTTTTACAGTAGCTTGCATATGTACTGTCTGATTTCCCCTGCTCCTTCTACAGAATCCACTCAGAATTTGGTATTTTTCCCATTTTGTTCTTAAAAACAAAACTGCATTTCAGCCCCTAATTACTGTAAATGGGTAGAATGGGAAGATGCAGAGCTCTGGGTCATTATATTGAACCCAAAAACAGTTGTACTCATGCCATTGGCACATTTTTCTAAAAGAAAGCCCAAATCAAACAGTTTTTTAGGATTCTGAGGAAGGACATTGTGACTTCTTCCTCCTTGTTCCTTCTGTGGATGTTAACAGTCTTTCCTCTCTCTCTGTCTTTTTGTGCCCCTTTTGATTT